>NW_018251313.1:0-37854 GCF_001263595.1 Phalaenopsis equestris | reverse complement strand
AACAACTTTAAAAATTAACAACTTTAAAAATAGTAGGCCAATAAAATCCAGATTATAAAATTTTATATGCAGTTCTATTTGTTCCAAATATTTATACAAATTCAAAAGCATGGCATCTTTCAATTATCTGTTGAGTTTCTTCATAAGGCACACATCTTATAATGTTTAGATCTTCACATTATTTATATAAATATGGGTCATCCCAAAAATAGTCTTTTGAATCATATATAAACTTCTTCAATTGTAGATTTTTTATATTAGGTTGTAGAATATCACTTCCAATATAATTTACTATAACAGCATACCATGGTAATTTCATTTCATTAATACTATATATAGTTCATCAGGGAAATTCTCTGAAATTTCATTTGCAAAATTAGTTAATATTTCTATTTCTATTTTAGAAAAATGATCAACTATTTGATTATCATATCCCTTTCTATCAATCACAGTAAAATAAAATTCTTGCAATTGAAGTATCCATCTAATTAATCCTTTGTTAGCATTCTTCCTTTGCATTAAATATTTAATAGTATAATGATCTGTATGCACTATACTTTTAGTTCAAATTAAAAGAAGTCTAAATTTATCAAAGTCATAAAAAATAGCTAATAACTCCCTTTCAGTAGTATTATAATTAATTTGAGCTTTATTTAGAGTCTTACTAGCATAATATAAAGCTGTAAAAACTTTATCGTGCCTTTGTCCTGATACAACACCAATAGCACAATCACTAACATCGAACATTGTTTCAAATGGTTTCTCCTAGTCAGGTGGTGCAATTATAGGTGTAGTGACTAATTTTTTATTTAATAATTCAAATGCTTTTATGCATTCTTCATTAAAATCAAATTATGTATCTTTATCTAAAAGCTGGCATAGAGGCTTAATTATTTTTGAAAAAAATTTTATGTGGCGCCTGTAAAAATCAAATGTCCTAGAAAACTTTTCACTCCTTTAACACTAGTAGGCAGTGGTATTTTTTCTATAACTTAGATTTTTGCAGGATCTACCTCCATGCCTTTTTCAGAAATTTTATGCTCGAGTACAATACCTCTTGCAACCATAAATTGACATTTTTCCCAATTTAATACTAAAATGACTTTTTCACATACTTCTATAATTTTTCTAAATTATTAAGGAATAATTCAAATGAAGTCCCAAAGAAAAAAAAATCATCCAGTAACACTTCCATTCTATTTTCTATAAAATTTTTAAAAATTGACATCATGCATCTTTGAAATATTGCAGGTGCATTGCATATTCCAAAAGACATTCTACGAAAAGCAAATGTTCCTTATGGGCTTGTAAATGTTGTTTTCTCTTGATACTCTGGAGCAATTTGGATTTGATGATAATCGGTATATCCATCTAAAAAGCAATAATATTTATTCCCAGCCAATCTATCCAACATGCCAATCTATCTTATTCCCAGCCAATCTATCCAACATTTAGTCTATAAAGGGTAAAGGAAAGTGATCTTTTCTAGTGGCCATATTTAATTTTCTACTGTCAATGTAAATTCGCCAACCAGGTACTTATCTTATTTGTATTAATTTATTTTTCTCATTTTCTTCAACAGTCACTCCTCTTTCTTCGGGAAATAGTGAATTGGGCTTACCCAAGAACTATCTGAAATATAATATATAATTCCAACATCTATACATTTTAAAATCTCTGTTTTAAATTCTTTCATTATTGGGTTTAATCTTCTCTAAGGATCAGCTTTAGGTTTATATTGTTCATCTAATAAAATTTTGTGCATACAAATTGAAAATTGAAGGACTGTGAAGGACTGATTTCTTTAATATCTGCTAAAGTCCATCCAAAAGCCTTTTTATACTTTTTCAACATTGCAATTAACTTTTGTTCTTGAATCTGAGTTAACTCGGAAGATATAATAATCAGTAATGTAGACAACTTTCCTAAAAATACATACTTTAAATGGGCAGGTAATATCTTTAATTCAAGTTCAGGTGGTTTAATACTTGAAGGAATAAGATTTTTACTATCATTTTCCAACAAGTCCAACATTTTAAATTTGCCTTGAATATAATCCAAATCTTCTTCTATAATTTCATATTCATTCAAAAAAATTTCTCCTTACTTAAATTTATCTTTGAGTTCTTTCTTAAATTGTTCATTACTTTTATAAAAAGCTACTTCCATCCTGAAAGATTCATTATCTTTTCCTACTACAGGATATTTCATAGCTTTTGCTATATTACATTTTACTTCTTAGTCATTAACTCTCATTATTAATTCTCCTTTTTGTACATCTATTAAAGCTCTTCCTGTTGCAAGAAATGGTCTCCCTAAAATAATAGGAATCTCTTTCTCTTCCTCCATATCTAATACTATAAAGTCTACAGGGAAAATAAATTTATCCACTTTTGCTCGTACATCCTCTATAACTCCTTTTGGATAAATTATTGATCAGTTAGCTAACTAAAGAGTTATAGAAGTAGGGGAAATTTCTACCAAGTTTAAACTCTTAAAAATTGATAAGGGCATAAGATTGATACTCTCTTCTAAATCACATAAAGCTTTTTCATAAAGTTTTTCACCAATTGTATAAGGTATAGTAAAACTACCAGTATCTTTTAATTTTTCAGAAAGCTTTTTCTGAATAATAGCATTGCACTCTTCGCTGAGTGCAACGGTCTCATGATCTATAAACTTCATTATCTTATTCAATACAACCTTCATAAATTTTACATAAATTGGCATTTGTTCCAAAGCTTCAACAAAAGGAATATTTATTATTAACTTCTTAATAATTTCCAAAAATTTTGTAAATTTTTTATCTTTATTCATCTGCTTCAGTCTTTGAGGAAACAAAGGTATTGATTTTTCTAAAGGAACCTGTGTTTGTTCATTTTCCTATTGATCATTTTCCAATTCTTCCTTCTCTTCATCAATTTTAGTTCCTCTTTGGATTCTTGTTTCAATTTCTTTTCCACTTAGTAATTGAATAGCTTTAATTTGCTCTTTATTTTGATCTTTTGGATTAACTTCCACACTACTCGGAAGAAATCCAGAAGGCTTGTTACTAAGTACACTAGCAGTATGCCCTAAATGATTTTCAATATTTCTAATAGCAGCCCCTTGATTCTATATTTGATATCCCATATTCAACATCACTTCTTCCATCGTCAACCTCTTTTCCTTAAATTTAAAGTTAGGATTGGAGTTAAATCCTGGAGGATAAAAAGGTCAAAAATTAAGATTTCCTTGATTGTTCAAATTTACAGATGGATTCACCAAATTATTATAGTTATTCCAACTAAAATTAGGGTGATTTTTTCATCTAGGGTTAAAATAGTTAGAATAGAGAATGTTATTTTGATTATTTATAGCGTTTAAGGTTTCATAAGATGATTGAGTATCAATAATCTGTCGTAGTGAATTTTCCTCTAATACTGGGGGTATTTGAGAATAATTCAATCCTATTTGATCAATCTTTTTAGAAATAGCAGCATTGCTTCAGAATCATGAATATTGGCTACTCTCTTAGGATTTTATCTTTCAGAGGGCCATTGAAAATTGTTAGTATCCATTTCTTCAAATAAAAAATCTGCTTCATCAAAAGATTTTGACATTAATGATCTGCCCGCAGCAGCATCTAAAATAGATCTTAATGATCCTACTAATCCATTGTAAAAGGTTTAAATTATTAACCAATCTAGAAAAGCATGGTGCTGACATTTTCTAAGAAGTTCCTTATATCTTTCCCAGGCTTCTTATATCGATTCCCCTTCAAACTGATAAAATGATTTAAATATAGAACAAATTCAAGAAAACTAGCAAGATATAAGTTAGGATCTTCATTAGGTGATCCTCTAAAATGATTATTTTGTATCATTTTGATAATAGCAGATTTAAGCTCAAATAAATTACCTGCAACATCAACATTTTTAATAGTTAAATGAAGTTCATATGCTGTCAGATTCGTATAATCTTTTAAAAGTATTTGTCAATTCTCATTTATTGGATTTTTTATATTATTTGCCATTTCTTTCAAATCTCAATTTCTCTTTGTTGTTTTTGAATCTTTCTAATAGTATGTTCTAATTCTGAATCGTAAGGTACTAAACCTTCAGATCCAATATTTCGCATAAGCAAATAAAGTAAGCAAAGTAAAATTCTTTATAAATAAGCTCTTAAATAATTTTTTTTTTCATTATATTATATATATATATATATATATCACCATTACAGTGTGAAAAACTTGATCCTTATATGAAAAGTAAGTTGTGTAAAATATATATAACTATAGGCAATTAATAATTAATTAATATTCGGATTCTATGGAAGTATACGTATCATTATCATGTAATAATGGACTTTCTATTTAAGCCTTAAATATCAATCCCATGGGGAAGGTATAAGTTAACAATGATAAATTTTAACAGGAAATTTACAGAAAATCAAATGAAATCACTGTCACTAATTCTGAATGTTGAGATATTAACCAAACTAAATTACTTAACTATTAGCGAAACGAAAATGCAAATTTTGAATAAGAACTACTAATCTACTAACTATGTTTATGTAATGAAGATTTCTTATGTGAAAAAGTATATTTTCCACTACAATAAAATTCTGGTGAAATGAGATGAGATAAATGTTTATGATATGTATTGTGCCAAATAGGAGCAATTTTAATTTTCTACCCTCATATAGTGCATAGAAAATCATTGGTTAATCTTAAGTTTACTCCCTAAATCTATTGTTAGGCTAGGAGGATACCAGCTCCCACTCCAGAGCTCCCACTTCCCATCACCTGAAAGCTAACTCTCGCTTTATTTTTTAAACACTAAGACCAAATTGAGGATTTTAGTCTGTCACCCAAAATATTCTCCAATTCTACACCCAACAAAGAATATTTTTTAATTTATTTACACTTAATTTCTTAAAAAAAATACTCCTTCATGAAATCAAATGTGACCCTCACTCTATTGTAGAACTCATACTCCATTTAGAACTCATACTCCATTGAACTCATACTCCATTTCCCAGACCATATGTTTCACAACATATTTTAACAAATCAATTGGCCTGATTTAAAAGTAAATTAAGTTCAAAGTTGAAAAAATTATCACAATTTATTTTTTATTTTAATTATGGCACATTCATTTTATCTCTTCATTTCACCATATCTTAGTGTAGGGGGAAAGATAGAGGGAACTACTTAGACTTCATGAGAAAGATCTGATAAAACATAAATTTTATATATAAAAGAAAGTTCATACATCACTAAATAAACAAACAAACTTATCTGGAACTCTTTCTTAAAGCAAATCTTCTGTATCTTTTCCTTGAAAATGTTGAAAGAAGAACTCTCTCACTTATTTCCTTGTCCAACACACTTATAGAAGGTTTCACACTAAATCTCGCCATAAAAGCTCTAAACAATGAAATTAAAATTACTAATTGACTCCAATATGGTGGTGGAATGAAGATGAATTATGAAAATGTGCATGGTGGAACGTTGTGGAGCAAAAAATGAACGTAGAGGAGCCCATTTCTTGATGAAATTCAGCCCCAAATAAAGCCCAAGGTCGGTTCTCCAAGAGATGCATCAAAAAACACTTCTAAAATCATCCTAATACATTGAACCTTCTAGAAACGGGGTTTGAACAGCCTTTGGTGTCATTGGCACTAATCTGACATCACAGCACTGAGTAAAATCCTCCTGCTTTCGGTTGTTCAGCGTCGTTGGTACTGAACTTGGCACTGCTGGTGCTGAGTATTTCCTCAAAAATGTCATTTTGACTCCAAATTTCATCCTTTTTGCTTCGGTTTGCTTTAAGCTCTAAAAATCAATAAACTGTAATAAAACATCAAAATACCTTCCATTAAAGTATAATATCATCAAAAATAACTATAAAGTATTAGTATTAAAATGCATATATCTTCGGTGTATCAGTAGACCTGCTGCTAAAGAGATGAAGACATTTCTTTAGATTGAATACCATGCCAAAATTTTGGTTGAAATCCATAAAGCATTGGTGGATTTCGTCTACTGCAGTCTTGCTAGCCCTGTAAAATAGAATAATTTCATCTGCATAAATCAGATGACTAATTACAAGGTTAGATCTCTGATGATATTTACTATAGGACTTGTTATAAATAGCCTTTCCCAACAATCTTGAGAACTAGTCAACAACAAGTAGGAAAATTGTGGGAGAAAGGCGATCTCCTTGCTTTAATACTCTAGTGGCATTGAAGAATCCATGAGTTCTTTTATTAAGAAATATGGAGTAAGCATTACCATTCAGACATATAGAAATTAAGTTATAAAAGTCACTGTGGAATCCCCTATCCACCAATGTTTCTGATTTTAAGTCCAAATGAATTGTGTCATAAGAATTCTTCAAATTTAATTTATAAATTATGTTTCCCCTTCTATAAGGTTTGATAAGATCATAGAGTAGCTCCTGGGCTAAAAGCACATTATTCACTATACATCTTCCTTTAATAAATACTTCCTAAGTAGGACTGAATAGTTGAGCCAAGTGAGGTTGTAACATACCCGCTATACTTTTGCCAATAATTTTACTAATAAAAGTTGCGTGGCTAATTTGTCTGAAGTGGTTCCACTTCTCCTTTGTAGATGTATTATGAATAAGGAAAAAAATTGAAGCAGAGAAATAGCTTGGGAGCTGAGCACATAGAAGAAATATTGTGTAGCCTTCGCCACATCCTCTTTAATTGTCCTTCAAGAGTTCTTATAAAAATCATATGTGAATCCATCAAGTCCAGCAGTCTTGTTACAGTCAATAGTGGCTAATGCATTAGATATTTCTTCTTCTATAGGAACCTCAACAAGATTCATCACATTGGTGTAAGATTGGAGAGCTGGATCAACATAAACTTTGTTGAGGTGGACAGATAAATAACTTTTGAAACAAACCAATAGCATCTTGTGTAATCTCATTGGCATCCTGCAACCAACTCCTTTAATTTTTTTTGATATTGTGAATGAAATTGTAATTTCTCCTATACTTGATGCAAGCAAGGTAAAATCTTGTAGTACTATCCACTTCTTGGATCCTGCTGATAGAAGCCTTTTGTTTAAGAAAATGTTCTTGTTAGACCGCTACAGTGATAAGCTTCTCCTCTTCTTATAACAATGATGTCTCATCAATCAAGTTTGTAGCATCAGTACTTTTCAAAGAAACTAGGTTTTTTTAAGCTTGATCAAACATGTTGAATACATCCCCAAATGTAGTCTAATTCTAAAGTTTAAGAGCTTTGCCTACATTCTCCTGCAACAACCAAAGTTTAATCAAGGGATTAGGATGTTCAAGACCTTCCAAGTTTACTGAGATAATTTTATAAAAATCAAGATCGCTTGAACACATATTCATATATCTGATGCTAGATGATCCATTAGAAAGGGTCTATGATCTGACCTAGCAAGACTGAGATGAGTGATAGTGGTGTGTAAGTCTGAAACCATAAATCATAAACCAAAAATGTGTCTAGTATTTCACATATCTGTCATCCTCTCCATGTAATTTGAGGTCCCCAGAATTCTAAATCAATCAAATCTGCTAACTGTATATTATCATTGTATTAATCAAAAGAGGAAGATTGGAAGGTCTATCGCCAAGTTTTTAAGAGTAAGAAGTAATACAATTTAAATCCTCTCCAACCAACCAACAACCATCCAGGTAATTACTAATATTATTTAATGTCGGCAACAATTCTTTTTTTGCACCCTTATTACAACCTATATATATGATAGTAGCACAGCTAGTATGACCATCAACAGGGAAAGGGGAAAGAAAAATGAAGAAAATGGAGGTGATTGATTAGGATGGAACAAGATATCTCCTGTCTACAAAAAATTAAAATTCTATTATTGGTGTTGGAAATGTGAAAAAAACAAATGAACATGCTTCAGAAATCTTTGAGGATTATTGTGAACCAAAGGTTCTAAGATGGTCAGGCAAGACAACTTGAATTTTCTATTAAGATGTTGAAGTCTTATTAAGGATTGGGGGTGAGCAATTGACCTAATGTTCCAACATAGTAGATTAATCGTTAATGGGAAGGCTTGGATCTTCCTCTAGTGAGTATAGTAAGAGACTCCCTTTTCGCTGACTATGAGCTAACCTACTTCCAGTGTCTAAGTGTCCGCTTAAGGATTCTTTAATTCCCAAGAGATCTTTTTTTTTCAGCCTCTCTATATCTACCATTCAACTTCTAAATTTTGCAGCATTTCTTGAATTTATTTAGGAGAAGGAGCCACATTATAGTCCACACCATCAGTCTTCAGGAATGTGTTGTAGTTCTTCCACAATATCTTCCACCAATGTAATGAGATTAACCTTCATTACTATGAAATATAGTTGAGAAACAAAAAATCTTCTATAATTATAGCATCAAATACTACATCCATACCCTCCTTGACAAGAGCAACCTCTAAATCAAGTGCCCCCACTGGGGTATCAACCAGTGGTGCAGTTGCAGGAGTACTCATCAGAGATTTGAAATTGGGCTGAAGCCTATAACACATTTCACTAGAATGAAAAAAAAAAATTTATAGTGGTTCCAATAATAAGGTTTCTACTACATTATTAGTTTTATCCAATTCACATCATGGGTAGTTCCGAACTAGAATTCTTCAATTAGAGGAAGGGTGATGTGCCTTTCATCCCATATCCTGACAACTTATGATCTGGATAAATTGAAAGTCGAGATATCTAACTTCATATGTCTACCCAAGAGATCTCCAATTGAAAAAAGGACCTTAGGGTTGAAGAAATGTAGTTTCAATTCATGAATCTTGAACCATATTAGGAAAATGGGAGGTCCCTTACTAGGGTTTAAATAAGTAGTCCATTTCAGTAACTTCTTTGTTATTCCGTCAATTTGAATGATCTTCTTTGAGAAAATCTTTGCATAGTCTCTTCCTTATTTAAATCGCTCATCACATCTCTTCAATAAAAAAATCAACTCTCTCATTTTCATTAAGTTTTTAATCAGCAAAGACCTCTCTAATAGAGTCCTCTTTAGGATGAGCCATTTGGAACATTCCAATGAGAGTAAACCTATAATTCTCAGCAAGGTCATCCTTTTCTGATTCAAAGAAGATTAGTACATGCTTGTAAGCCCTTTTTCTACATCTCTTTATTTGATTACACTCAATTTTCTTTCAAAAGCACCATGGAAAACCTAATGGAACACCAGTTTGTCACAAATTGAGTCTACACTTGGTTACAGACCCGTGACAGCAACATAGGAAGGACCAATTATTTTTCAGGCACCACATATTTATCAATTGTTGTTATTTGAATCAGTTTAGACCAATTAGTCTCACCAATGTATTCTGCAAGATTATTAGTAAAATTATTGTTTTCAGGCTTCAACCTCACCTAATCAATCTGATCAAGCATAACCAAACTGCTTTTCTAAAAGGCAGAACTATTGTTGATAATGTGTTACTTGCACAAGAAATATTCTTGGATGTTGATCATCGTTGTAGAGGGGGGAATCTCATATATAAATTGAATCTTAGAAAGTCAAATGATACTATCAATTGGTTCTTCATCTTAGAAATCCTCAAAGCAAGGGGGTTCTCTCAGGATTTTTGCACCAGTATTTCTAGATGGCTACAGTTTAATAAAAATTCAAGTTTGCTTAATGGACAGTCACATGGTTTCTTCTCAGCCACAAGAGGAGTTCAATAGGGAGACCCTTTATCCCCTTCCATTTTTATTCTAGCTATGGATTATCTTTCAAGACTATTAGATTAATTAATGCTGTAGAAATCTTAAGCTAGAATTCATCATATATCTATTATGGTCGTCACTCATCTAAAATATGATGATGACATTATATTATTCTCCAAAGCTAATAAAAATGCAGTCCAGTTAATTAAAAAATGTCTTCAAAAATTCCAAGAAGCCTCTGGTATGACTTTCAATACTTCTAAATGCCAACTATTTTTTAGTAAGCATACTAACTCTACAATCAAATATTGGATTTCCTAAATTGCTAGATACACCCCCCCCCCCCCCCCTTTTTAAGTATCTTAGGGTGCCACTTAATAAAGGGAGAGTAAAGATGGTTCAGTTTGATGAATTGCTATCCAAAATCAATACACAACTCAACTGCTGAACAAACTCATTTTTATCAAATGGTGGTAGAATTATCCTCTTAGAAAGTGCCTTAAACTCTTTCTCATCATAAATCCTATAAGTCAGTACTATGAAAAAAACTACCCAGTTGCAGCTCGAAAGAAGCTTCAACAGGTTTCTTTGATCTGGCCAAAGACATTAGTTGCACTGGACTAACTGGCAGAAAACAACAAAACCAATAATGGCTGGGGGCAGGGTTTCAAAAGACTGCAACAGCTCCAACATGTGAACATATGTAAATTAAGGATGAAATTCATACTACAACAGTCTCTTTAGCCCACATTTATGATGGGGAAATATTGCAAACACTCTCATCCCAATTTGATCAATAGGAATTTTGGGGATTCTAAAATTTGGGTCCAGTTACTAAAGGTTAGGCAACAGGTAAAGCACCTACACTTCTTTCCTGAAATAAGTAGTACTCAGCGTTCCCCCCCAACACTTGTACATTCTCTAAGGTGTTTTGTACAAAACCTCATCATCCTTGGATCAAAGTTAACACTGATGGTGGTTACAATGATACTGGGGCTAGCATTGTTGGTGTGTTCATAGATTGTACAGGGGCTTGTAAATTATTTTTATACAGTTCAATGATTGCTTAGGATTTTCTTAAAACTGAAAGTGCAGCAATTTGATGGGCAATCCATATAACTATCAAGATGAAGTGAGAACACATTCTTGTTGAAACTGACTTTGCATTGCTCATTCAGATGGTGAGAGGGCTATGCCCCCCGCCTCCAGCATATCTTTCAATGGCTGAAAATCAAATATTTCAAAAACTTCTGCAAATTCTTCTTAGCTTTTAACTATAGAGATAGCAAAATGTCTGCTAATTGGCTTGTTAGAATGGAAATCCATGTTGATGGTGCTTTTATTTCTTCTAACCCCACCCCTCTTTTTCTGAAGGTGGGGGTGGATAGATGGTGTTAGAGAGGGTGCTTGAAGAGGTAGAGGATCGTGGAGAATCTTGTGGAGAGATTCAAGCACGACAAAAAAATTACTTTTACCTTTTGTTTTTAGTTTTATTTTAAAAGTTGAGAGTGTTGTAAAATAAAAGAGATTCAAAGGAACTTTAAGTGTTTGGTGGAGGATTTGAGATATGTTTTTTTATCTTTATTTTTAAACTACTTTTGGTTTTAGTGGAGACTTCTTGTTGGTTTGAAAATGATTTCTACTTTTAAACTAAAGTGTGGTTTTGTTTTCTCCATGGATTCTGAGTAGTTTTCTTTATCTTTCTCCTTAAAATGATAAGTAATTAAAGTTTGGATGGAAGTTGTGGAGAGTATTGATCCTTAATGTTGGAAGAAGTTGTGATGATTTAAATCCATGAACTTTATTTACTTCCTAATTTGGCCTATCCATATGTTAAAATTTATTGTGAGAACATGTAAGAAACGGGGTGTTATTATCTCCATCAACAATTAGAAAGGATCAAATTAGGTTGTATGAGTAAGAATGTAATTCATATGATTTAGTACAAATAAATAAGAAAATAATCATTGAAGGGTGTAGACTTAGAGGACTTTAAAGTGACAGGTTAAAACCCCCAACTTAGTTTCTTATTTTAGGTTCTGATACGAGATGTTAGCCCCTAGGTGTAGAGAATTGAGGGAACTCTAGAGTGAGAGCTGGTATCCTCCCTGCCTAGCCGGTCTTCAGAACTATTCAAACTTTAAATTAGTCAATGTTATTTATAGCATCTCTAGTAAGGGTAAAGAATATAATTGCTTCTATTTGACACAACAAAATTTTCATACTTCCACAACATAATTCTTATACTTATTACTATTTCATGATAAGGAGAAAGATATTTATCAAAGTTAGTGCTTTTCTTTTACATATACTCAAGTTATCTTTTTAAATCATTACTGTTCTGTAAAAATATCAAAAATACCAAAAAGATTTGAATTTTAATACTGCAAATATATTTGTAGTTTAAGTAATTGCATTTTTAAAATAGAAAGTTAGTAATTAAAAGTGCATATTGTGTATTCTTCTCGTGGGTTAGATAATTGGGGCATAATTAAAAAGTCCTATATTACTTGATAATCATATGTATATATATATATATATATATGAACGTAAGCAAAACATCAATACCCATGCAGTCAGACAAGAAACAGTAGATGGATGGCAGCTTGATAAGTAGGGAGCTGGAACCTCAAAAAAAAGAGAGCCCAAGAGTTCAATTTTGAATTCTAAGATAAGGAATTTGAAGTTTGTCTCCTTGTGTTAGCAGTTGTAGAGGGAGAGGGAGGGTATATATACATTTAGATTATGTTTAGTTTCCTTTTCTGCTAGAGTCTTGTATGCTTGAGGATGGGTCTTCCTTTGAGGGTGTTTTGTGAGCACTTTGGATTGAGTTAGGGAACCCTCCCATTTTGTAATCACTTTTATTAGTAACATGTAAGGAGCCGAATAATGCTCCTTCCACAAAATATATATGTATATATATATATATACATAAATACATACATACATACATACATATTGTCATGATCATATATATATATATGTTAAAATGTTAAATTCTTATTTTCTTAAGGATCAAATTTTTGAAACTATTGTAATATAAGGAAATATAAATGAAAACTGTAATTGAAGTCAATGTTATACAGTTGCATATAGGCAGCTTCAAGATCAACGCACGATCGGACGACTCTCCATTATCATCCCCAACTGACTTAACCCGTGAGCCACTCACATTGAAACCCAAAGATCTTGGCTTGGACTCAAACAAATCACATCGCATGGGGTTTGTTTTTAAACCTTCATCTACTCAAGACGAACACATCTATATGATTTATACAGTATGAAATTCAATAAATACGTATGGAGGGTCAAAATTAGCTTGAGTTAGGGTTAGAGTTCAATACCTTTGTCTGAGAGAGGAGGCCTCAATCAGATGGTTATGGTAGCTTTGATTGGTCCCAAAAACCTCCAGATGGAGTGTTGTGCCCTGGTGAATGGTCTAGGTATGAATTTTATCAAGCTCGATTTCAAGTGTTGGTCTAGAGCTAGGTTAGAGGCTATTTCAGAGAAGGATTTTGTGGGGAATCAACTTATCTCACTGTGGGGATGGTGTGTGCACAAGTAATTAAAGTTTGTTGAGCTGTGAAGTTGTGGGGAGTTTTATCCTGGCTTTGGCAGAAATTTGAGCTCAAAATTTAGCTTCCAAAGTGAGGATCAGTGGGGTAAATGGTGGGCTAGAACTGAGGAGGTCTTTGGGAGTCTTTGAGAGCAATTTGGTAGTTTCCATAAGCAAATTTCAGCTTTCTTTTCTTGTCCATGGAGGTGAGGTTTAAATAAAAATAGCCTAGGGTGGTTGTCATGGCCAATTGAGAGGTGTAAAATGGCGCTTTAGTCGAGTGTTTTGAATTGCTAAAATTGATTAAATTTGGCCAGCTTAGATGGGTGAGTTTGGGTATGAATTTTGGCATGGGTCCGTTGGTTTTTGTGCTCTCAGGCCACTAGGCAAGCCGACAGGCCAAGGGAAGTTGGCCAGGAGGTCAGGTGAGCCAGTGGGAGGGTTAATTATGATTAACCCTCAATGGCAAGTGATGATGGGGAAGATTTTTGGTTAAGGCCCATAAATGGGCATAAATCCCTTAAACTAGGGATCCAATGGTCCATAGCTCACCATGGTAGGCCCAAGGGGTTTAGCCTGGTCAACAGAGTATACTTAGTGGCTAAGCAGTAATTAATTTGGTGGCTTTGAGGTGGCTAAGTTAATTTTGTTGCATGATTCCAATTTGGGTCCAAATGGCTAAAAGTTGGGCTTGGGTTAGAGTAGCCATGACTTTGAACCCAATTGATTGATAAACATTGTGTATATGATTGTTATGAATATTTTTGGTGAAGGATTGAAATTATTTTGAGTCCAATTGTAAGCTCAATTTGAAGGATTTTGGGATCTTGGTCAATTTGGGCAAGTTGGGCTAGACTTGGGTCTAGATTAGGTTAAGGTTGGGCAAAGTCCAAATTCATTATTGTGAACGGCCTATGGGAATGCTAAAAATAGTTTTCAACATCAATTGGGTGCTAATTTTGGGGTGAGGGCAATCAATTTGGTGGAATTTGGAGGTATGGCCAATTTGGGGCAAAATTGGGGATTTTTCGACTTGGGTTAAATTTAAGTGAAATTGAGGCTTCATTAAGGCCAAATGAAGGTCAAATTTGATGTGTATGAGTGTTATGAAATATTTAGGATCTAAATTTGGGCAAATTAAGTAGGCTATCGGGTTCAATTTGGTAGGATTAAATCATAAAGCCAAAATTGGGTTTAATTTAGATCAAAATTGAGCTTAAAGCATGGGCCAATTAGGCTTTGATTTTGTTTATATGGGTCATATGAAGGGTGAAGTTGAGTTTGTGATTGAAATTTGGGGAAATGGGACCAAATTGATGGACATTTGAGGTGAATTTGGGGAAATTGGGCCTTTAAAGGCAATTTTTGGGTTTTTTTGTCAAAATGGTAAAATTGGGAAAATTAGGCTCAATTGAAGGGTTCAAATCGATTTTGGAAACATTTGGAGTGATTTTGGAGGTTTTGGGAAAGTTTGGGGTGCCAAGGGTATTTTTGTAATTTTTGTAATTTTCTGGTATTTTATTAAATTTGGAATATTTTTATGGTTTTGGGTAATTTTAGTATTTTAAATTCCTCTAAAATGAGTTTTGAACAAATTTTGGTATTTTGAGTGAATTTTGGAATTTTGGCCAAATTTAAGGTTTCAAGGGCGTTCAGGTGATTTGGGTTGATTTATGGGCAACAGACCAAGTTGGATATTTTGGTAGAATTGGGGTACCAACCACCCTATATGAGCTATGGACCAATGAAATCCCCATTTGGGTCCTCTATGTACTTGTCTTTGCCAAACCCTAGCCTAGGGCCGATGGGTTTAGGGGACCGTCTACATGAATCTCCCAAAAGATCAAGGGATAAAATTCAACCATTTGTGTTTTAAGATTGCAAGTGGATATAAGTGATAGTGAGTGTAGTGAGTGAACAATCTATAGAACAACACCCAAAGTCAGCCCTAAGGTCATTCAGTCTTATGGAGGCTCATCTTGAACTCCTTCATACTGACCCCACCTACTAAGTGCTAGAGGTTAGGACAAATATTTGAAACTTCAAGTTGAGAAAAGTGGAGTTTAAAATTTCTAGTGGTGAGGGTTCCTTTCTAGTTTTCTAAGAATAGTCAATAGGAAAATCTTATTACTAGACCTTAGGCAACTAAAGAGGGAAAACTAAACCTCAATCAAAAGTCAGGTCAACAAACGGACCCCTAATAGGTGTGGTGTGCTGGGAAAATCACACCGCACATATTGGCATTAATTGATGAGATCAACAAAAACCAACACAGACTCCAAATTCAACAGACCTAAAAAGGAGTGTAAAAATTAAGTGCTAGTTGTTTCTGCTGGGGAATATAAATGTTGAGTATATGATCGAAATCAAGGAGTAGAATCTATCGTTGGGGATTGGAGAGTGGGTTTCAAATTATTAAGTTTCAGGTGTATATAGAGGATGGGAATCAGAATGTAGGTGCAGACCCAAAGATGGGAATTGAAATTTGGGTATTAATCCAAAAAATAAGGGTTGGAGTTTAGTTACCAACAACGAAATGAGGGAACCAAAATTTAGGTACTGACCTGAGGTGAGAGTCGAAATTTAAGTTTTAATCTCAAAAGAGAGCCGGAAGTTAGGGAATGATCTCGAAATGAGAGAATCAGAAGTTAGGGACTGACCTCAAAACGAGAATTGAAATTTAAGGATCAAATCTCAAAAAGTGGATCGAAAGCTAAGGACCTACCTTGAAAAGGGGGAATCAGAAGTCAGGGACTAATTCAAAAAAGAGGATTGAAATTTAAGGATCAAATATTCAAAAAAAAAAAAGGATCAAAAGTTAGGGACCAATCTCGAAAAGAGGGAATCAGCTGTTAGGGACTGACCTCAAAAAGAGGGAATCAGAAGTTAGGGACTGATTCCGAAATGAGAATTGCAATTTTAGGATCAATCTCAAAAAGGGGATCGTAAGTTAGGGACCAATCTCAAAATGAGGGAATCAGAATTTGGGATTGATTTTGAAACAAGAGTTGAAATTTAAGGATCAAATCCTAAAAAGAGGATCAAAAGTTAGTGATCGACCTTGAATAGGGGGAATCAGAAGTTAGGGACTGATTTTGAAATGAGAATTGAAATTTACAAAGAGTTTGTGGTGTTGAACCGATAGATATATTTTATGTGAAAAGGTTGACATTGGTGAGGAAGATACTGAAATTTGTGAGATTTAGAGCAGACAAGGATGGTCGTGCCACGTGAGCAAAGCGTAAGAGACCCCAAAATCGAGAGAATCAACTCTATAGATTTTTTTTCTTTTCTTGTTGTTTTTTCATCACATTAATTATCAAAATATATTTTTGAATTTTAATTTTTGTTGGTTGATTGATTTTTAAAAGAGTGTTTTATTTGAACTTCATTATCAAGTTTTCACTATTTTGTTCTTCGTCCATTATAGTATGGAACAAACGTATGGCTCCGTGGCTTTTATCAATCGCACAAAAGGGCAATTGAGCAAACAGATAAAATTTCTAAAAAAGATTTCATTAATCTGCTTCAACATGTTTTACAGATTGAGTACAGGCCAGAGCTTTAGAAGGTATAGTATGTGGAATGCAACAAATTACATCTGAAAATATTTCATTTTGGGTACATATCATAAGCTGACCATATCTGATACATATATCATCATATCTGTTGTGTCAAAATGTAGTACAAAAAGGTGCCCTCTAAATTTCCATCTCTGGTGGGGTGAGTGATCCCAAAACTACTTATACGCAACAATATAAAAATTATTTTGATTATATTTTTTACTTATATTTCTTTATTTCGGAACAAAAACAAAAACTTGATCTTGAAGAAAAATAAGAATTTAACTTTTAATTTATCTATATTGGGATATTACGCACGTATACTTATCATTATCAAGTAATATAGGACTTTTTGATTAAGACCTGAATATCGAATCCAAAGGAAAGATATGCAATATGCACTTTTGAGAAATTTTCTATTTTTAAAAAGACAATTAATTAAACTAAAGACATTTTCACGGTAATAAGAGTTTAAATATTTTTGGTAATTTAAATATTTTGACAAAAAAAAACAAACTTAACAAGGTAACTTGAGTTTGGTAAAAGAAAAACACTAAATATGAAAATATCTTTCTCGTTATCATGAATCAGAATACGTATAAGAATTATGTCATGGAAGTATGCATATTGTGTTGTGCCAATAGGGGCAATAATATTCTTTACCCTTACTAGAGATGCTATAAAGTACATTGGCTAATTTAGAGTTTGAATAGTTCTGAAGACCGGCTAGACAGGGAAGATACTAGCTCTCACTCTAGATTTCCCTTTATTCCTTCCACCTGGGCTAACATCTCGTATCAGAATCTAAAACAATAAACCAAGTTGGGGCTTTTAAATTGTCACTTTAATGTCCTATAACTCTACACCCTTGAATGAATTTTTCTTTATTTATTTGAACTCAATCTTATGAACTACATTCTCATTCATACAACCTCATGTGATTCTTTCTAATTGTTGACTAAGACAATACCAGCTCAGTTCCTACATGTTCTCACAACAAATTTTAACATCTGGATTGGCCAAATAAAGAAGTAAATGAAATACATGGATTTAAATCATCATAACTTATTCCAACATTAAAGATCAATACTCTCCACAACTTCCATCCAACACTTAATTATATATAATTATAAGAAGAAAGATAAAAAATACTACTCAAAATTCATGGAGAAAACAAAACCACACTTTAGTTTAAAAGTAGAAATCATTGTCAAACTAAAAACAAGTCTTAATTAAAGCCAAAAGTATTCTAGAACAAAAGATAAAAACTTATCTCAAGTCCTCCACCAAACTCTTGAAGTTCCTTTGCATCTCTTCTCTTTTTCAACACTCTCAATATAAAACAAAAATAAAAAGGATAAATATGTGGTGCCTGAAGAACTAACTCCCCAATTTTAGAACTTTCAAAACATTCCCAGTACTTTTAGGAGCCCTTTCAAGGTCTCAATCTTCCTTATTTTATAATTCTCTAAAAGGTGCCCTGGTATCTCTTCAAAATGTGTCTTGATTTAATGTATTTCCTTAAGAGATCGATGTAATTCCCCAAGAGATGCATCCCTTCACAATAATTTTTGTCCATGGCGGTTGTAACCACCTATTAAGCCAATAGGTGCCTTCAAAACCTCTTCAAAATTTACAAAAACCAAATTTACTCGTCTAATAACTGCCACTGACACTGAAGCTCGGGGCCTCTGACGCTTAGGCGTGGCTTTCTCTATTTAAGCAGCGCTTAAGCGCAAGATCTGGCTCTTAGGCGCTAAAACACTTTTGCACATTTTTCACCTATTTGGTCCAAATTTGATCATTTTTCTCTGCTTTAAGCATTTTTCACCTTTTTACCTGTACCTGAAAGAAAAACACAAAAATACCTTCCATTAAAGCGCAATATCTCAAAAATAGGTATTAAAATGTGTCTAAAAATACTATATATTTTAGGCGTATCAAAATCCCCTAAACATAAAATGTTACTTGTCCTCAAGTGACACTTCAATCTTTAAAAACTAAATAAGTATGATATGTTTATGAGTTTCTTTAGGAGATACTAAATTTTAGATTTAAAAATATAGTAGTCAAATTTAGAAAAAATAATCAATAAATGAGACCAACTTAAAGTTTAGAAATTTTTAATGTTAAGAAAGATGAAAATATGAGTTCCTATCTAATTTAGAAATATTGTAAGTCTTCCAAATTTAAAATTTAGTTCTTTTATTATCTTCACTTAACAAATTTATTAAGAATAATTTTACTTACTATATTATATATATAAACTTATGATTTTCCAAAGTCTTATACTTTAAAAAGATCAAATGCAGAACCAATTTTTGATTAGGCACTAATCCTCAAGCTTCTCAACCCTAAACCCTTCTTTTTTTTTCTTCTTATTTTTGTTTTGTTTTAAGGTAAGGATTACTATATCTGGATAGGCCTTTAATAGCTTTATTCTATTTTTCCTTCCCTAAAGCAAAGACTTGATACAAAACTTTTACTTATAAATATAATAATAGCTTTGAAAATTATTTTTAATAAAAAAAATTTAAGTATTAAAAATAAAAGTCGAAATTTTTAAAATTTTAAAAAATACAATGTTTCTTACTAAAGATAGTTAATTATATTAATCATTTTTTACACTAAAAACTTTTAACTTAAATTTTCTTCATTACTCAAAATTTCAACTAAATTATCTTACTCATTTCTAAAATCAAAATTTACTTACCTAATATAACTTCTTATACATGATCAATTTATCTTTTCAAATTAAATCCACTTGTAGTTCATTTGAGAACAAATAAAACTAAAGTTTTGAAAATATTTTTCATCCCCCCAAAACTTAAATTTTTAATAAGTTAAACAGTTTAACATCAAATATACATAAGTAGGAATGAAGATTAAAATAACTGCTAACATGAATTTTTATACCTTAATGATATAAGTATAAAACTAAAAATAAGAGTAAATTTAATTTTGATCAAATTTTCTAATATTTTCATTTCAATTCAACATGTAGAGATTCAATAGACTTTTGAACAGTGGGTATAAACATAAAGGCAAACTAACACACTAACTTTACTTCAAAATCTCAGCATAGAAACAAACTCACAAACATGATAAAAGAACAATACATGGTAGTACAGGGTAACAGTTTCTGAAATTTAATATTTAAGACCTAAGTTAGCAAGATTTTCATCTTTTCAAAAGTCATAGAATTAAGCTAAGTTCTAAACTAACAAAATCACAAAACTCATAACAGTTACTACCATAGAATTAAAAACAAACTAGTAACTAACACAAACATCACAATAATAATAAAATACAAAAGTCTAAAACACAACTCATAGTACATATCATCACAAAGATGCAAATGCAGTAGTACAGCACCACATAGTCTATAAAATAAAAATGAACAAAACATCACAAATCTCAAGTCCAAAGCACATAGTCTAACACATATTACAAGCATAAAAATCTATCAATTCTACTCCTCATCTTCTGAACCACTGCTATACCACTTTTTTGCAGGCTTACAATCAGGATATTGAGGATATGGAAAAATTGCACTCCTGGGTCACCCCTAATTTGGTTCTCCAGAGATGAGTGGAATTTCTCTTCATAATCACCTTTTCTTCTACTATACCTATCAATATGCTCTGCAAAGCACCTAAATTTTGAACTTTAGCAGCATTAAAATTATTATGATCCATCATTGATCCCGACTTACTGCTTATATGCAACAATATAACAATATATTTGATTATATTTTTCAATTATATTTGCTTTTTTTTAAATAAAAATATCATTTTATATATATATATATATATATATATATATTGAGATACTACACAAGTATCTGTATCGTTATCAAGTAATATAGGATTTTTTGATTAAGACCTGAATAACGAACCCACACGGAGATTATGCAATATTCACTTTTATAAACTTTCTAATTTTAAAAAAATAATTATTTAAACTAAAGATGATTCTTACAGTAATGAAAATTTAAAATTTATTGGTATTTTCAAAATTTTCATGGAACAATAACAATTTAAAATGATAACTAGAGTATTTGCAGAGGAAATGCACTAGAGATGAAAAATATCTTTCTTCTTATCATGAATCAGTAATAAGTATTAAGAATTCTGTGTGGAGGTATACAAATTGTGTTGTGCAAAATAGGAGCAAAAATATTATTTACCCTTACAAGAGATGCTATAAAGAACATTGGCTAATTTAAAGTTTGAATAGTTCTGAAGACCAGCTAGGCAGGGAAGGTACTAGTTCTCACCTTAGAGTTTCCTCGATTCCCTCCACTTGGGCGCTAATGCTAACATTCTCATATCAGAACCCAAATTAATAAACCAAGGGGCTTTAACCTATCACATTAAAGTCGTCTAACTCTACACCTATAAATGTATATTTCCCTATTTATTTGCACTCAATCATATGAACTACATTCTCATTCATACAACCTCATGTGATTCTTTCCAATTGTTGACTGAGACAATACTAGCCCGGTTCTTACATGCACTCGCCACAAAATTTAACATCTGGATTGACCAAATCAAGAAGTAAATGAAGTGCATGGATTTAAATCATCACAACTTCTTCCAACATTAAAGATCAATACTCTCTACAAGTTCCATCAACACTTAATTACTTGTCATTTTAAGAAGAAAGATAAATAAAACTACTCAAAATCCATGGAGAAAACAAAATCACACTTTAGTTTAAAAGTAGAAATCATTGTTAAACCAACAGCAAGTCTGAAGTAAAACCAAAAGTAGTCTAAAATAAAAGATAAAAACTTATCTCAAGTGCTCCACCAAACTGTTGAAATTCTTTGTTCATTTAAATCTCTTCTCTTTTACAACACTCTCAATATAAAAACTGAAATAAAAAGGATAAAATAAATATGTGGTAACTGAAAATCTCTCTGTACTAACTCCCCAATTCAAGAACTGTCAAAACTTTCTCTTTCAAGCACACTTTTAAGGACTGAATCTTCATTCTTTTATAAATCTCCAAAAGGTGCCTTGGTTTCTGTTCAAAATATGTCTTGATTTGATGAATTTCTCCACGAGATGCCTCCTTTCATAATAAATTTTGTCCATGGTGGTTGTAACCACCGCTTAAGCCAATGGGGCCAATGGGTGCCTTAAAAATGGTGCCTTAAAAATCTCTTCAAAATTTGCAAAAACTTAATTTACTCATCCAATAACTGCCACTGGAGCTTAAGCACGGGACCTCTGGCGCTTAGGCGTAGCCTTCTCTATTTAACCTGTGCTTAAGTGTCGGATCTGGTGCATAGGCGCCAAAACACTCTTGCCCAATTTTCTCCTATTTGCTCCAAATTTGATCTTTTTTTGCTCCTTTAAACATTTTTCACCTTTTTAGCTGTACCTAAAAGAAAAAACACAAAAATACCTTCCATTAAAGCACAATATCTCAAAAATAGGTATAAAAATGTGTCTAAAATCACTATATATTTTCGATGTATCAAAATCCCCCAAACTTAAAATGTTACTTGTCCTCAAGTGACACTTCAATCTTTAAAAACAAAATAAGTATGATATGTATATGTATATGAGTTTCTGTATATGAGTTTCTTTAGGAGTTACTAAAATTTACATTTAGAAATATAGTAGTCCAATTTAGAAAAAATAGTCAGTTATTGAGACTATCTAATTCAGTAATTAATTTTAGTTCCTATCTAATGTTAAGAAAGATGAAAATATGAGTTCCTATCTAATTCAGAAATGTTGTATATTTTCCAAATTTAGAATTCAGTCCTTTTATTTATTGACCTCACTTTTAGTGAAGGTCTTAAAATAGCATCCATAGACCAAACTCAACTTGACGAAACTTATGATTTAAGTTTCTCAGACACATTTAAAAGACCTAAAATGATCATTGTGATAATTAAGATAAAGGTTCCACGAACATTGACTTATTTGGGCATACATAGGGTTATTAAAACCATAAAAATTTAGAAAACCCTCAAAGCATCCCTTTTGGAGCTTAACAATGACAATACCATAAATGATCACATCAGTGGTGACAAATCCTAATTTGGACAAATTTTGACTTAATGCTCACCACAATGACCATAAAGTCAACATTAACACTTAATTAGTCCAATTGGTCAACTCTGACCCAAATAGTCAATTTTGGTCAAACTGGCCAACTTTGGTTAATTTGGACCAAGGAATCAGTTCAAACCCTAAAAATGGTCAAATTGGATTATTTGAGCATTTTAAAACACCAAAATGACCAAAGTGGACCATTTGGTCAACTACAGACACCATTTAACAACTATTGGTCAAAATGACTAAGGTGAACCTCCATGGTCACCACTTTGACCATTTAATCTTGCATAGACTCAAATGACCACCATATGTTCTAGGCAACACCATACGGTCAATTTGACCATTTCGGTCACCCATAGTCAACTTGGTCAAAATGGTCAATATATGACCTAATGACCAACACGTAGACCCCATGACTAACCTAGCCATGACAAGGTTAGAAAAGTCATATTGGTCAACCCTACACCTAAACTTGTCAACCATAGTCAACCTGGTCAAGTTTGATCAAAATATTCAATTTTGACCTAAAAAGATGAAATTAGTCAAATCATCAACACCCAAAATCATTTTGACCAACTTATGGGTTAATATCATAATTTCCTATATTTTTTATTAATTACATAATTAATTAGAAATGCATTTATGAGAATTTAACCCTAAATTAAATGACATCACACTTGAGATCAAAATGACATCATAAATGACATCAAAAACTCATAATTGATTTTAAAAATTAAATCTAATTTATGGGAGGTCATAAATGGGTTATTCAGAATCCATTAGACCCATCATGACATATTTGGCAGTTCTATCATGGTAAAAGGTCATAATGACATCATCTTAAAAGAAGGGACATGTGTCATTCCCTCTTGAAACCAAAGCATGACATGGAAGCTTAGGTGGTGAGCACCTCAAAACCTCATCAATGGAGAGAAATAGCTTAGCCAAACCTCTTTTATCATGGTTAAATTCATCATGAGGAGAAAGGTGAGTAAGGAGCATATGTGTCACGTTCCCTTTAATCCATAGGATAAGCTGATGGAATTATGTGGGGAAGGCTATCTCAGCAAATTTTAGCCAAAATTATCCACCTCATAGATTAGCCAATGAGGGGAAGCCAAGGATTGAAATTAAAATTTACTCCACATGATTTTAACCTTAGAAAGTAAATTGAACTTATCCTAAGCCAAAATTCTATCTGGAAACCATCATTATTGTGGTCAATAACATCCCTAAATGAATCTAAGCTGATCAAGGTTCATCCATGGCTCTTCTAAAGCCTATTTACAGGCCAAACTTGTGAGCTAAAGGAAAATGGAGGAGAGCCATACACTGCGTAATTCCTCAAACACCCTTGAGAGAAATTCTGGCCAGTGTTTTAAGGAGTTGAATCCCCATTAATTCAGCCTCTAGCCTCCGTTGGTTTCTTCCAATTTCTCTGCTAAAAAATAGGACAATTTTTGGGTTTGACATAAAACCCTCCAAAACTTCAAATCAACTCCTCCAAACCCTTTAATTATCTTAGGGAGGAAGATCCTAATCAAAACTTGCCCTTCTCATAGGCTCAAACCAACCTCAAGCCCAAACCATGGCACCTCCCGATCGAACTCAAACATAGACCTAATTTCGTCTCAAATTGAGTTTGGGCAAAGCTTTGCGAGGAGGAAGATGCATAGATGTCGTCCACTTTTTTGTTTTAAAAATGGACGGCAATAAGTAAATCCCGCTTAAATTCCTTGTTCAGAACCCCGTAGCAGATCAAGCACGTTTTGATGCGTACGAGGACTCGTATCATCTTAGGGATTATTCCGGTTAATTAAGTTTCAATTAATTTTAGAATAACCTTAAAAGCTTCAAAAATTGATATCTTGACACACAAAAATCACAAAAATAAAAAAAAAATACCTATGAACTCAGGACAATGAGTAGAATATTTTGGACATAAAATTAGAATTTAATTAATTATATTTAATTTTTATTTATTTAATTACTCTCTGGAGTAATTTAATTATTAAAAATTAATTATAATTTTAAGAATTCTGAAACTTTTAGGGATTTATCTCTAGGCCCTTAGGAATCCTCCCTGATTTTTCCTAGGCTAGAAAAATCCTTTAAGACATGATTTCCTAATTTTCAAGACACTTTGTAATTATTTTTAACAATAATTATAATAAATGAAATTTAAGGAAAATAAAATTGGAAAATGGTTAGGAAATTTAAGGTGACAGGCAATAACCTTAAAATGATAATTCTCAAACCATTAGACAATTTATAATGAGATTTTTACCTTAGGGTTAAAATTTATTAATTTTAAATTAATATTTAAACCCTAAAAATCTTCTCCTCACCATACATAGCTCATTTCATCATGGACGCTCAATACATAGCTCATTTCATCATGGACTAAGTCAATATTGAGTCTAAATCAAAATAGACTCAAATCAAACTTTAATTAGGTCTAAAAAGACATCATTAGACTTAATGAACCCATTAAACCATATTTAAATAAGGTTTAATATAAAATCAAACCTTAGTTAGGTCTAAAAGACATCATTAAACTTAATTAACCCATTAAACGTTAAATAAATTAAGATTAATACAAAATCAAACCTTAATTAGGTCTAAAGACATCATTATACTTAATTAACCCATTAAACCTTAATTAAATTAGGTTTAATAAAAGATCAAATCTTAATTAGGTCTAAAAGACATGATTAGACTTAATTATCTCATTAATCCTTAATTAAATTAGGTTTAATAAAAAATTAATCCTTAATTAGGTCAAAAAGACATCGTTAGACTTAAAAAAACCCATTAAAACTTAATTAAATTTGGTTTAATACAAAATCAAACTTTAATTAAGTCTAAACCTTATTCGACCTAATTAAATATTAGTTAAACCTTAAGTACATTAGGTTTAACTTAATGCAAACCTAATTAGGTTTAAACCACCTTTAAAAACCACCTTTAAACCTAATTAAATCTAGTTAAACTTTAACTACAATAGGTTTAACTCAATGCACACCTAATTAGCTTTAAACCACATTTAGACCTAATTAAACCCTAGTTAAACCTTAACTACATTAGGTTTAACTTAACAAACCCTAGTTAGGCCTAGACCACATTTAGACCTAATTAAAGCCTAGTTAGACCATAACTACCCTAGGTTTAACTCAACAAATTTTAATTAGGTCTAACCCTTATTAGTCCTAATTATTAAATTAAACCTTATCTAAGTTAGGTTTAATTAACCTTTAAACCCAATTAGACTTAACCCATATTAAGTCTGATTAATCAATCAAACCGTACCTAAATTAGGTTTAATTAAAACTTTAAACCCAATTAAACTTACCCCATATTAAGTTTAATTAATGAATTAAACCTTACCTAAATTAAACCTTTTAAACCTTACCTAAATTAGGTTTAATTAACCATTGAACCCAATTAGACTTAACCCATATTAAGTCTAATTAATCAATTAAACCTTACCTAAATTAGGCTTTATTAACCTTAACTTAATAAGACTTAACCACAATTAAGTCTAATTAATTAATAAACCTTTCTTAAATTAGGTTTAATTAACCTTAACCTAGTTAGACTTAACCACAATTAAGTCTATTTAATCAATTAAACCTTACCTGAATTTTGTTTAATTAACCTTAACCTAATTAGACTTATCCCATATTGAGTCTAATTAATCAATTAAAACTTACCTAAATTAGGTTTAATTAATTTTAACCTAATTTGACTTAACCCATATTGAGTCTACTTAATCAATTAAACCTTACCTAAATTAGGTCCAATTAACCTTAACCTAATTAAACTTAACACATATTTAGTCTAACTAATCAATTAAAACTTAACCTCGCCTACATTGAACCTAAAAACCTTAATTCCTAATTAGATTTGACTTAAAACCAATTCAATCTTTAGGTTCTACCTCAATTGAACCTAAATCATCTTCAGTCCTAACTACATTGGACATAAAACTAACTCAACTCAGAAGTTCTAACTACATTGGACTTAAGACCAATTCAATCCTTAGGTTCCAATCCTTAGGTTCTACCAATCCTTAGGTTCTACCTACATCGAACTTAAATACCTTAAGTCCTAACTACATTGGACTTAAAACCAATTCAATCTTTAGGTTCTACCTAAATTGAGCCTAAATACCTTAAGTCCTAATTACATTGGACTTAAAATCAATTTAATCCTTAATTTCTACCTACATAAAACCTAAATCATCTTAAGTCCTAACTATGTTAGACTAAAACCAATTCAATCCATAGGTTCTAGCTACATTGAACCTAAATCATCTTAAGTCCTAACTACATTTGACTTAAAACCAATTCAACTCTTAGGTTCTGCCTGCATTGAACAAGAATTATCTTTAGTTTCACCGACATTAAACCTAAATCTTAGGTTTCAATTAAACTCTCTAAGGACTAATTGACATATGACCTAAAATAAATGACATCATAAAAATCTAACTCACCGACATAAAATTTATCTTAAAAGACTTTAAAACAAAACTTAAACATTTGTGTTCACATTTACAAAGATTTCTTGGACGACGCAATTTATGGTTGCAGACAAGAATCTTCCGGTCCTGCTTTAGACACCTTTCAGACTAAGTAAATCTTAATACTTCCCGGCCCCGGGATGACGAAGCCATGAACATCTTGATGGGGTCCTTTAAAAATTATTCAACCAATTAAATGTCCAACTAAAACTGATAAATCTGACAACATGGTTTTATGCTAATCATGTTCTCTTTTGCAGGTTTATTGAAGACATCAAAACAAAATTTTGTTGTAGATTTCCTTCGCGCGTTATAAGGTGTGCTAACTCCTTTTTTTTGGACGACATTCAAAAGTGGAATATCAAGATAACAAAACTAGACAAAAACAAATAAAATAAAATAAAATTATAAACATAACAAGAAAACCTTAACTTTTAGGATAACCATGAACAAAAATTGACATGATAAATATAAAAATATAAAATGACAAAAACAAAATAAAACAACATGACATGACATGAACAAAAAAAAATCTTATGGTAGAATCAGATTCTTAGGAATCTATCACCCTAAGACTAAAACATTTGATTTTTCTTTCCTTGACCTTGGCATTTCTTAGAAAAACAAACATTAACATTAATCAAAAGTTCTCTTAGGTAAATCTTGAATTGCCTAAGATGCAATTAACTATAGGAGCTTGCTCCTATAGGAAAATTAAGAATTCATAATAGGTGATCAACCTAAATCTCTGGTTATTTGACCATTTATGTGGTTATCCTTATACGAGATTTTGACATTCTAGAGTCATCTCTATAAGTTTACCACCCAACATTTCTCTTGTTTTCTATCATTTTCCCTTTCCCTTTTTCCTTATTCCCTTAATACCTGAGGATCTTTTAATTGATCCAAAATATTAAGGTAAATTGGAAAATAGGGCAATAAGATAGATAAATAGAGTGGCCAATTCAACTTCTTTATTGACAATATACACGACGATATGAGGGCACGAACGAGAATTGGCGGCGACCACAAATGACAAGCCTCGATCACCATCAAGATAGATTTGGTGTCTTTTCTAGGGAAATTTTCTCTCCCGATCTCTCATTAAATCATTTGTTCTTCATACAAAAATATTCTATCTTTAGTTAGATAGAATTATCTTTCCCACATTTTAACTCTACGACATTAAGAGTTAAAAAGGTATTACATTCAAAGATATTCTATCTTTTGATGGATATAATTACCTTTCTCACATTTCAACTCTTTGACAAAAAGAGTTAAAATAAAATGTCTTTCTTAGATATTATACCTTATGAGTGATAGAATTATCTTTACCTCATATTAACACTTTGCAATAAAGAGTTAAACTAAAATGACATTCTCAGATATTCTATCTTTTGAAAGATATAATTATCTTTCTAACATAATAACTCTTTGACATTAAGAGTTAAAATAAAATGACATTATTAGATATTCTATCTTTTGACAGATAGAGTTATCTTTCTCACATTGTAACTCTTTGACATTAACAGTTAAAATAAAATGACATTCTCTAATATTCTATCTTTTGATAGATAGAGTTATCTTTCTCACATTTTAACTCTACAAAATTGAGAATTAAAATGCTATGGCATTCTCAGATATTCTATCTTTTGATAGATAGAATTATCTTACCCAAATTTTAACTCTATGACATTAAGAGTTAAAATCTCATGACATTCTAAGATATTCTATCATTTGACAGATAAAATTATCTTTCTCACATATTAACTCTTTGGCATTAAGAGTTAAAACAAAATGACATTATCAGATATTTTATCTTTTGACAGATAAAATTATCTTTCTCACATTTTAACTGTTTGACATTAAGAGCTAAAATAAAATGACATTCTCTGACATTCTATCTTTTGATAGATAGAATTATCTTTCTCACATTTTAACTCTACGACTCTACGACATTACTCTACGACATTAAGAGTTAAAATGATATGACATTCCCAGATATTCTATCTTTTGGTAGATAGAATTATCTTACACAAATTTTAACTCTATGACATTAAGAGTTAAAATCTCATGACATTCTAAGATATTCTACGATATTCTATCTTTTAACAGATTGAATTATCTTTCTCACATATTAACTCTTTGACATTAAGAGTTAAAATAAAATGACATTATCATATATTCTATCTTTCAACAGATAGAATTATCTTTCTCACATTTTAGCTATTTGACATTAAGACTTAAAATAAAATGACATTATCAGATATTCTAGATATTCTATCTTTTATTTTAACAGATAGAATTATCTTTCTCACATTTTAACTCTTTGACATTAAGAGTTAAAATAAAATGACATTCTCTGATATTCTATCTTTTAATAGATATCATTGTCTTTCTCACATTTAACTCTGTGACATTAAGAGTTAAAATGATATGACATTCTCAGATATTCTATCTTTTGATAGATAAAAGATAGATAAAAGATAAAATTATCTTACCAAAATTTTAACTCTGTGACATTAAGAGTTAAAATAACACAACTTTCTAAGATATTCTATCTTATGATAAATAGAATTATCTTTCCAAAATTTTATCTCTACAACATTAAGAGTTAAAATCTCATGACATTCTAAGAACATCTATCTTTTTATAGATAGAATTACTTACCCACATTTTAACTCTGCGACACTAAGAGTTAAAACAACCGGACATTCTAAGATATTCTATCTTTCCATCGCTAGAATTATCTTTCCTAAATTTTAACTCTACAACATTAAGAGTTAAAAATGACATGATATTTTAAGATATTCTATCTTTTGACAGGTAGAATTATCTTACATAGACACGATATTCTAGAATATTCTCTCTTTAGAAAGATAGAACAATCTTTCCAAAATTTTAACTCTACAACATTAAGAGTTAAAAATGACATGACATTCTAAGATATTCTATCTTTTGACAGATAGAATTACTTTCCCAAATTTTAACTCTGTGACACTAAGAGTTAGAATGACACGACATTCTAAGATATTCTACCTTTAGAAAGATAGAATTACCTTTCCCACATTTTAACTCTTCAACATCAAGAGTTAAAATGACTTGATGTTCCAAGATACTCTATCTTTCGATAGATAGATTTATCTTTCCTAAATTTTAATTATACAACATTATGAGTTAAAATAACATGACATTCTATGATATTCTATCCTCTGACACGTAGAATTATCTTACCCAGATATGATCTCAAATGAAAAGTTAAAATAAAATGACATTCTCTAATATTCTATCTTTTGATAGATAGAGTTATCTTTCTCACATTTTAACTCTACAAAATTAAGAATTAAAATGCTATGGCATTCTCAGATATTCTATCTTTTGATAGATAGAATTATCTTACCCAAATTTTAACTCTATGAAATTAAGAGTTAAAATCTCATGACATTCTAAGATATTCTATCATTTTACAGATAAAATTATCTTTCTCACATGTTAACTCTTTGGCATTCAGAGTTAAAATAAAATGACATTTCGAGATATTTTATCTTTTGATGGATAAAATTATCTTTCTCACATTTTAACTCCTTGACATTAAGAGCAACAATAAAATGACATTCTCTGATATTCTATCTTTTGATAGATAGAATTATCTTTCTCACATTTTAACTCTACGACATTAAGAGTTAAAATGATATGACATTCCCAGATATTCTAACTTTTGGTAGATAGAATTATCTTACCCAAATTTTAACTCTATGACATTAAGAGTTAAAATCTCATGACATTCTAAGATATTCTATCTTTTGACATATAGAATTATCTTTCTCACATATTAACTCTTCGCATTAAGAGTTGCAATAAAATGACATTGAGAGATTTTTTATCTTTTAACAGATATAATTAAGATAGAATTATCTTTCTCACATTTTAACTCTTTGACATTAAGAGTTAAAATAAAATGACATTCTCTGATATTCTATCTTTTAATAGATATAATTGTCTTTCTCACATTTTAACTCTACGACATTAAGAGTTAAAATGATATCACATTCTAAGATATTCTATCTTTTGATAGATAAAATTATCTTACCGAAATTTTAACTCTGTGACATTAAGAGGTAAAATAACACAACTTTCTAAGATATTCTATCTTTTGATAGATAGAATTATCTTCCCAAAATTTTAACTCTATAATATTAAGAGTTAAAATCTCATGACATTCTAAGATATTCTATCTTGTTATAGATAGAATTACTTACCGAGATTTTAACTCTGCGACATTAAGAGTTAAACTAACCCGACATTCTAAGATATTCTATATTTCCATAGCTAGAATTATCTTTCCTAAATTTTAACTCTACAACATTAAGAGTTAAAAATGACATGATATTTTAAGATATTCTATCTTTTGACAGGTATAATTATCTTACATAGACACGATATTCTAAGATATTCTATCTTTTGATAGATAGAATTATCTTTCCAAAATTTTAACTCTACAACATTAAGAGTTAAAAATGACATGACATTCTAAGATATTCTATCTTTTGACAGATAGAATTACTTTGACTCCGCTGGGGATGTTTTCTCTCCTCGTCTTTCATTAAATCATTTGTTCTTCATTCTAAGATATTCTACCTTTTGATAGATAGAATTACCTTTCCCACATTTTAACTCTTCAACATCAAGAGTTAAAATGACATTAAGTTCTAAGATACTTCATCTTTTGATAGATAGAATTATCTTTCCTAAATTTTAAATCCGCAACATTATGAGTTAAAATAACATAACATTCTAAGATATTCTATCCTCTGACACGTAGAATTATCTTGCCTGGATATGACATTCTCATAGATTCTATCTTTTGACCAATATAATTATCTTTCTCACATGTTAACTCTTTGACATTAAGAGTTAAAATAAAATGACATTATGAGAAATTCTATCTTTCGATAGATAGAATTATCTTTCTCACATTTTAACTCTACGACATTAAGAGTTAAAATGATATGACAATCCCAGATATTCTATCTTTTGGTAGATATAATTATCTTACCCAAATCTCAACTCTATGACAATAAGAGTTAAAATCTCATGACATTCTATAATATTCTATCTTCTGACAGATAGAATTATCTTTCTCACATATTAACTCTTTGACATTAAGAGTTGAAACAAAATGACATTATCAGGTATTCTATCTTTTAATAGATAGAATTATCTTTCTCACATTTTAACTCTTTGACATTAAGAGTTAAAATAAAATGAAATTCTCTGATATTCTATCTTTTAATAGATATAATTGTCTTTCTCACATTTTAACTCTATGACATTAAGAGTTAAAATGATATGACATTCTCAGATATTCTATCTTTTGATAGATAAAATTTTCTTACCAAAATTTTAACTTTGTGATATTAAGAGGTAAAATAAAACAACTTTCTAAGATATTCTATATTTTGATAGATAGAATTATCTTTCCAATATTTTAACTCTACAACATGAAGACTTAAAATCTCATGACATTCTAAGATATTTTATCTTTTTATAGATAGAATTACTTACCCAGATTTTAACTCTGTGACATTAAGAGTTGAAATAACCCGACATTCTAAGATATTTTATCTTTCCATAGATAAAATTATCTTTCCGAAATTTTAACTCTACAACATTAAGAGTTAAAAATGACATGAGATTTTAAGATATTCTATCTTTTGACAGGTAGAATTATCTTACATAGACATGATATTCTAAGATATTCTATCTTTTCATAGATAGAATTATCTTTCCAAAATTTGAACTCTACAACATTACGAGTTAAAATTGACATGACATTCTAAGATATTCTATCTTTTGACATAGAATTACTTTCCCAAATTTTAACTCTGCGACACTAAGAGTTAAAATGACACGACATTCTAAGATATTCTACCATTTGACAGATAGAATTATCTTTCCCACATTTAGCCTCTTCAACATCAAGAGTTAAAATGACATGACGTTCTAAGATACTCTATCTTTTGGTAGATAGAATTATCTTTCCTAAATTTTAAATCTACAACATTATGAGTTAAAATAACATGACATTCTAAGATATTCTATCCTTTGACACATAGAATTATCTTACATAGATATGACATTCTCAGATATTCTATCTTTTGACAGACAGAGTTATCTTTCCCAAATTTTAACTCTAAGGGTTAAAATCTCATGACATTTTAAAGTACTCTATCATTTAACAAATAGAATTACTTAACCAAATTTTAACTCTGCAACAGTAGGAGTTAAAATAACATGATATTTTAAAATATTCTATGATCTGACAGATCGGACTATCTTACTTAATTATAACTCTTGGATAATAAGAGTTATCCACGAGATTTGTGACAGACATACCATATAGACATTCTACGCATTCTACGACATCTGTGACATACGACATCTGTGACAGACATTTTATCACAAACATACCATGACAATCACAACATGCAAACTATGACAATAATGACAAAAATACCATGACAATCCCAACAAATAATGACAATAGAAATACCTTCACAATCACAACAAACTTACCATGACAGTCACAAACAACATACCATGATGTTCAAACATTTCACAATATTCTGATATTTCATGACATTCACGACAGACATTTCATAGTATTCACAATGAAAATTCCATGACATTTACTTCATGCAAGACACGATAAACATTCTATGACTACTAATATAACCATTCCTTGATATTCACAATGAAAATTCAACAGACATTCCATGACATTCATGACATACAAAGACATTTTATGACATTTACAACAGACACGATAGATATTCCATGACATCTAAGATAAAAACCCCATGACTTCTATGATGGCAATTCTATGATATCCATAACAGACAGACATCCCATAATATCCATGATAGACAGACACTTCATAACAAATGCGACAGACAAACATCCCATAATATCCATGACAGACAGACACTCCATAACAATTGTGACAAACAAACATCCCATAATATCCATGACATACAGACACTCCATAACATTTTCTATAATAGACACTCCTTGATATTCATAATAGACATTCCATGACATCTATGAAAAACCTACAACCCATGATATTCATAACAGACAGACATTCCATGCTATTCATGACAGACAAACATTTCATGATATTCATAACAAACTTTCTATGATATTTATGACAGATACTCCACGTTCCATAATATCTATGAAAATGGACATTCTATGATATTTAAGATAGACATTCAATGATATCTCTGATAGATAGACATTCAATCACATTTATGACAAACTTTCACTTTATAAAACAAATATAAAATCATTTGACATTGTACATTACCAAAACTTCTGTGATGGGCCCCTGAAATTGACCTTTTCCTATCCCCAAGGTTCTAATATATCAAACAATCAATCCATAAAGGAATGATTCAAGATAAAATTGTGACATTTAGACAAGAAAACATGATGCCCTAATAACTGCGTCCTTTACAAATCTTCAGAGTAGGTCTTAAGAAAATTTCAAAAATATAATTGTGTGATCAAAATACAAGTAATTGACTAAGGATATTACGAGTTTTTTAATCTCATGCCAAGTTGTTGGGTCCTTGCTTTCAAGTGAGTTATAATATCTCTGAATTTATCTTAAGAAGTTTTTGAGAATTATTAATTAGGGAAGGTTGGACATTCAAAACCCTTAAAATATTCTCTATTAGATATAGTAATTCTTTGAGAAGAAGCTTGAGGAGAGCATAAAATTAAAAATTTGTGTTTGAATTCAGACATTCAAAATATTTAAAATGCTTCACCAGATATAGTAATAGAATTGAAGTGGGCATAAAATCAAAAATTGGTGTTCGGACATTCAAAACCTCTAATATGCTGCACAAAATATAATGGTGGGCATAAAATAAAAAATTAGTGTTCGAACTTTGAAAACCTTTAATATGTTCCACAAGATAAAAAATTGAGGTGAGCATGAAATGAAAAATTGGTGTTTGAATTCAGAATTCAAAATCTTTAAAATGTGCTCTACCAGATATAGTAATTCTCTGAGAAGAAGTTTTGAGGTGAGAATGCAATAAAAAATTTGTGTCCAAACTTTCCCCAAATTAATAAAACTTGAGAAACTGACTTAAAAAATTTCTCCCGATATTATATTCAGGAGAAAAATTAAGTGATCTTGCCTTTGGTTGGCTATTAATTGGCTCAGACATATCTTTAGAAAATAAATATATTTTGATCATATAATCAAAATTTTAAAATTTACCTAGACCCAAAATAAGGGAACTAAGGTAAAAGATAGAGTTATTAGCAAATTGAAATTCACAAACATCAAAATCATTTCTGAAAGACAATCTAACAACCTTGACAAAAATAGTAAGAGGGCTGAAACACATTTGGAACGATCCCTTCAGTTGATTGATTGTCAAAGTTTTACCCCAATCAACGGTATTATTAAAAAAATATATATTAGGCGACATAAAAACATATTGACCCATTTGTAAACTGGGAAACAAACAATAAAAAAATGATGACATCAACTAAACTTCACCAAACGACATAAAATTGATTCTCAACCTTCACACAAACTAAATGACAAACATTGAAAAAAAAGTAATCTCCTTCAAAAGATTTAAGCCCAACAAATGTTAAGAATTCAAAATAAATCAGTCAACTCTATGTCTTTTTCTACACATACTTCTTTGTTATTGGATGTAAGACCTTCCCGACATTGGCTTTCTGACCAAAGGAAAATATGTTGAGATTTACATACCTATTTTACACTATTTTTGATGATATTACACTTTAAAGAAGAGTATTTTTTATGTTTTGTTACAGGTATAATGAATTATGGTCATTGGAGAAAAAATATGCAGAAACGGTGCAATTTGGAGCAAAAATGAGCAAGAAATGAAATTTTGCCTTGTAACCTTTTGATAAGTCTTTCGATGCTTAATCTTATTTATAATTCTTGTATATTTTTGAATGTGATTACACTTTAAAGGAAGGTTATTTTCATGCTTATTTTGTTGCTTATTTTGTAGGTTCTTATTTTGTAGGTTTATCTGTTAGGAATACAACGCAACTGAAATGGGGCGAAACGGAGCTAAAATGGAGCCAAACAGAGCGAAATGGTGGAGTTGCGAAGTCTGCTCGCCGATGGCGCCAAAACAACTCTGACGGCGAGATTTACCCGAGAATACCAAAAAATGACAGAAAAGCTTACCGACGGAGTCCTTGAGCCCACCGACAACTCCCGGAATGACTATGGACCGACTTTTGGCTGTTATGGGCCGAAATTCAACGTATTTGGATGTTTTTTGAAAGGGTTCTTGTGGCAACTCTTCAAACTTCATCCCTACACTTTAAAAGAAAAAATTTAGGTTAGAAAAATAGGGTTGTGTGTGAGAGGAATGTTAGGAAAAATATGGAGAAAATTTAGGGTTTTTAGAATAGGAGTAGAAATGTAGATTTCTACCCTTTTGGAGAGATTGCAGAGGAGATTTTGAGAGAATGTGTAAGGAGATGTTCTAGCATTGCATGGATCAATGAGAGACTTTGTGGGAGAGATTTTCTTCTTTCTTTCAAGGGAAAAAGCTAAGCATTGTGTTCTTCATTATCTTATGGTTTTGTAATTATCAAATTGATTTACTTTGATGAAATGAATTTTTCGTTGTGTTTTCTTCATGCTTTGTGATGGGATTCTCTAACTCTCTTCTTGTTTCGAAATAATGGTATGAGAGGTTATGCCGTTGTTTTCATTTTACTTTTCTTTTGTAATGAGTAGAATTCATGTTTAGAATTTTGTGATGCATGTTAGAAGCGGATTTAATTATAAATGTGATAGCTTTTACTTGCACTTTATTTATATTATAATAAAGGCCTGTTGTAATGTTAAGATTCCTTGTAATTGCATTAAGACCCGAGAGGGTTGTGTAATTCTCAACAAAGTAGAACTACATTCAGATTCCGTGGATGGTTAAGTTCATGGGAGTTGAATGCAAATAAATAGGAAAATATACTTTGATGGGCGTAGAATTGGAGATTTTAGGGTGACAGACTAAAATCCCCAATTTGGTCCTATTGTTTGAGTACTGAAGCGGAGATGTTAGCCCTCAGAAGAGGGGAACGTGGGATCTCTGAAGTGAGAGCCGCTATCCTCCCAGTCTAGCCATGGTTTTAGTAAACAAGCATAGGATTAATCAATGTTTTTTATGCCTGGACCAAAGTGTAAAGAATAGGATTTCTCCTATTTGGCACATACCATATTTAATGCATCTCATTCCTTTATATTATCCAATTCATTACATAAGAATAATAGTTTTTAATATCTCAAAATTCTCCAAACCAATTTCTCCAAAAAGGGTTATCTTTAGAATTACTATTTGCATTTAATTATGGTTACTATCTTTACATT
>NW_018251312.1:13496-15356 GCF_001263595.1 Phalaenopsis equestris | reverse complement strand
AGACCTCAACCAAAAGTGAGGTCAACAATGACGCTTATGCTTTAATTGAAGAAATTACTGCCAATAATTTTTAATGGCCTTATGAGAGGATAAATTTTAAGAAAGTAGCTAATATTCATGAAATTGATGCATTTACCATATTAACAAATCAAGTTGCCGCAATTTCAAGGAAGTTAAACCAATTTGGAATGATTTTTTCTCAACCAATTTCCCTGATTGAAGAGAATTCATTAGGCCAAATGGTAGAATCTCAAGCATCATTAGAAAATTTTAATAATAAGCAGAATAGCCCATATTCAAATTATTATAACCGAGGTTGGAAGAACCATCTCAACTTTAACTGGAATAACAATTCGGGTGGTAAAAATCAGCAATGGGGGAACAACTAAGGAAACCCATTGGGAAACTGGAAACCCATTGCTGCATCATTTACTAGTAGTGTTCTCATGAATTTCCTATCATTTGAATATTCTAAGTGAGTTGATATTGCAACATATAGTCATTCTTGAAATGAGTAGAAAACTAGAACTCTTAAACTTGATGACTAGATAGTCTTGTACCTACAGAGTTAATTTAATTGCTTGAATTTTTTCTAAAAATCTCTCTATGGTATTTACTTAAATCAAACTTATAGTTTTTCTGAATTAAAATTTTACTACAATAGCTTGAGGACAAGTAATAGTTAAGTTTGGGGGATTTTGACCAAAGAAAAATATGTTGAGATTTTCATACTTATTTTATACTAATATTGATGATATTGCACTTTAAAGAAGGGTATTTCTGATGATTTATTGCAGGTATGTTGAATTATGGTCATTAGAGCAAAAAGATGTAAAAAGGAGAAAATTTGGAGTAAAAAGGACTAAAATATAAAGATTTGAACTAGGGCGCCGACGGTGAGCCCAACGGCGACGGGGAGCCCAACGGGGCCGACGGCGGGTTTTCCCGAGAGTCCAGAATCAAATATTCTAGAAGGCCGACGATAGTGATAACGGTGGTTCTCTTAACAGGAGCATTGAATGTGGACGATTTTTGAAGGGACGCTTAGGCAACTCTTGGAAAACTCTTCTACAACTTTAAGAACAACATTTGGGCCGGAAAAAAAAGGAGAGCCCCGTGGTGGTGTCCGCTGAGTTTTTATTTTTTGTAGAGTGTAGAGAGTTTAATTTAGGGTTAGTATTGTGAGGAATTCAATGAAAGATTGTAAGAGTGGAGGGAAAGTGAGAGATTTCTTCCTCCTTGCCAATTCAAAGAAGAATTATGTGTGTTGTAAAGAAAGGAAGAGATTCAGAGGAACTTCGAGGAGTTTGCTTTTGGAGGAATTAGAGATAAGTGGTATTTACTTATTGAAGTTTGTATGACTTTGCTTTTTTATATAACGTTCTAAGTTTTGTCATATCTTCTCCATGAGTTTTAAGTAGTTTTCTCTGTCTTTCTCCTTGTCTTGAGATTTTGTGAAATGATAATTTGAATTGGTTGAGCCTTAAAAATGTTAAAGAAGTTGTGATGATCTTTTCACTTCGATCATAATTTACTTTCAATATGGCCAATTAATTTGTTAAAATATGTTGAGTTTTACAACTAAAGTGAAGATTACATCCAAGATTCAGGGAGGTCAAATTCCTTGAAAGTTAGGTGCAATAAAATAGCAAAATAAAATTATCGGGGGTAGAAAAGGAGACTTTAGAGTGTGACAGACTAAAATCCTCAAGTCACTCCTATCGTTTGGGTGTTGAAGTGTAGATGTTTGCCCTCAGGTAAGGGGAATGTGGGAGCTCTGAAGTGAGAGTTGATATCCTTCCAGCCTAGCCGCAGATTCAGTAAACAAGCATAGGATTAGTCAATGTTCTTTATGCCTGG
>NW_018251312.1:13196-13461 GCF_001263595.1 Phalaenopsis equestris | reverse complement strand
TTTGACACAATACAATTTGAACTAATTCACTTTATCCATTCACTTTAATTTCTTGACAAAGAGAAGAATGCTTTCTTATATATTGAATTTCACATTAGAAACTTTATTAGTAGAATTAGTAAATTAAGAGTTTGTTAAAATTATTATTTATTTCAATTGTCTATTAGTGACAAATAAGCAATTTGAACTATATTGTTGTGATTAAGTATTGATTTTCTAAATCCTAGTTCGTAGCCTCTAGTATTACTCCCTGTGGGATCGATAT
>NW_018251312.1:0-13104 GCF_001263595.1 Phalaenopsis equestris | reverse complement strand
TGAATATTTTATACACATTTTTATTAAATCTATAACCGTTGTCAAGTTTTTTGCACCGTTGCTAGGGACTTAAATATTCTAGCAACAATATCAAATTCTTGTATTTTTAGGTATATATAAAGTCGATGTCAATCTTATGCTTAATATCATATTTTCCAACTAATTTTTCAATTTTTTTATTCCTAAAATGTGATTTCACATCTATAATGATTACTCTAGGCATTACGTATCTTGTAAAAATATTTTTCATCAAAAATTTTGAATCACTCTGAGCATCACATCGAGGTAAAGCAACTGCTTCAATGCATTTCAAAACATAGTCTTATGAAATTAATATATATATAAATTTCTGGAAGAGAGAACAAATGGTCCCATAAAATTCAATCCTTATACATCAAATATTTTAACTTTCAATTTAAAATTTAGGGGCATTTCATTCATTTTTGAAATATTTCCCACTCTAGAACATTGATCAAATGTTTTTATATATGTATTAATATCCTTAAATAGAGTAGGCAAACAAAATTTAGATTGTAAAATTTTATATGTTGTTTTATCAATTCCAAAATGTCCCCCAAATTTAAAATCATGACATTTTTGAATAATCTTTTCAATTTCTTTATATGGTACACATCTTTGAATAACATGATCTTTATATTGCTTATATAAATATGGGTCATGCGAAAAGTAAAATTTTGCATCATGAATAAATTTTTTCTGCTATTGTGTTGTCGATCCATAAGATAAAAGATTACTAACAATATAATTCACTATGTATACATACCATGGCGCATGCCATTCATTAGTAATGTATAGATGTTCATCGAGAAAATTTTTGTTAATTTCACTTTCATAATTAAATGATTTTTCTTGTTCCAACCTAGATAAATGATTTGTTATTTAATTATCAGATCCCTTCATATCTACTACCATAAAATATTTTTTTTTTGCATCAAAAGGATCCATCTAATTAATCTTGGTTCCGCATTCTTCTTTTACATTAAATATCTTATAACAGAATGATCAGAATGCACAATACATTTAACTCCAATGAGATATGATTTAAACTTATCAAAAGCATAGAAAATTACTAATAACTCTTTCTCGATAGTGGTATAATTAATTTGAGCTTCATTCAGAGTTCCACTTGCATAATATATAATTTTAAAAATTTTGTCGTATCTTTGCCCTAATAGAGCCCCAATTGCATAATCACTAGCATCACACATTAGCTCAAATGGTTTCTTCCAATCAAGTGAAACTATTATAGAAGCAGTGATTAATTTTTCTTTTAATAACTCAAAGGCAATAATGCATTTTCTTAAAAAAATCAAATTTTGCATCTTTCTCTAATAATTAGCATAGAGGCTTAGTAAATTTTGAAAAATCCTTAATATATCATCCGTAGAAACCAGCATATCCTAAAAAGCTTCTAAGCCCTCTCACTATAGTAGGAGGTATTTAAGCTATAACTTCAATTTTTGTTAGATTTACTTCCATACCATTTTCGGAAATTTTATGTCCAAGTACAATACCTCCTACAACCATAAATTAGCATTTTTCCCAATTTAATACTAAATTTATCTTTTCACATCATTTTAAAACTTTTTCTAGATGATTTAAAAATAATTTAGACAAAGTTTTTAGCACTAAAAAGTCATCCGTAAAAACTTCTATTCCTCTTTCAATTAAATCACAAAATATAGACATCATCATCTTCGAAATATTGCAGCTGCATTACAGAAACCTAAGGGCATTTGTCTAAAAACAAAAGTCCCATAAAGACTAGTAAATGTTGTCCTTTCTTGATCTTTAAGAGCAATAAGAATTTGATGTTAACCAGTATATCCATCTAAAAAGTAAAAATATTTGTGCTCAGTTAGACTATTCAACATTTGGTTCAGAAAAGGTAAAATAAAGTGATCTTTTCTAGTGGTGGAATTTAATTTTCTATAGTCAATAAAGATTCGCCAACCGGTGACTTATCATGTTGGTATTAATTCTTCTTTCTCATTGATAGCAACAATCACACCCCCTTACTTTGGGACGCAGTGAATTGGACATACCCAAGCATTATCCGAAATAGGATATATAATACCGACATCTAACCATTTTAAAATTTCTTTCTTAACAACTTCTTTCGTTATAAGGTTTAATCTCTTTTGAGGAATAGCTTTTAGTTCATAAAGATCTTCTAATAAAAATTTGTGCATACAAATCAAAGGACTGATGTCAGCTAATGTTCATCCAAAGGCTTTCTTATCTTTTTCTTAAATTTCTAATAACTTTTGTTCTTGTAATTCAGTTAACTTTAAGGATAATATAACATGTAATTTATATAAATCTCCTAAAAAACCTATTTTAAATGTGCAAGGAGTACTTTCATATCGAGTTCAAGAGATGTTTCAATTGATGGAATAAGATTTTTATTATTTTCTGTAGTTGTCTAACAATTCAAATCTTTCCTGAACATAATATATATCTTCATTACTTATTTTGATGAACTTATCTTGCATTTTATCCTCATCTTCATGTTTCAAATTTTCTTGTTCCATTTTCTCTTCAAAACTTTTTGTAAACTGATCGTTACTCAAATAATCACAAATTTCCATCCTGAAGAATTCATCATCTTTTCCTTTGTTGGGCATTTCGTGGATTTTGATATATTAAATGTAACTTCTTGTTCTTTAACTCTCATGATTAACTCGCTTTTTTGTACATCTATCATAGCTCTTCTAGTTGTAAGAAAATCTCTCCCTAAAATGATTGGAATTTCCTTATCTTCCTCAATATCCAACATATCTAACATAATAAAATCCACAGGAAAAATAAATTTATCAACCTTTACCAATACATCTTCTTCAAATCCTTTAGGATAGGTGATCGATCGATCAGCTAACTGAAGGGTTACTGTAGAAGGGGAAATCTCTCCTAATCCTAACCTTCTAAAAATAGATAGAGGCATAAAATTAATACTGGCTCCCAAATCACATAAAGCTTTTAAAAAAAATCTTTTGTCTATAGCATAAGGAATAGTAAAAATACCAAGATCTTTTAGTTTTTCAGGAAGCTTTTTTTGAATTATAGCGCTACACTCTTCGCTATCTCATTATCTGTAAATTTCCTTTTTCTATTAAGTATATCCTTCATAAACTTTACATAAGTCGGCATTTGTTCCAAGACTTCAACAAATGGAATGTTTATGGTTAGTTTCTTAAACATTTCCAAAAAATTTGAGAATTTTTTATCCAATTTTTTATGTATCAGTCTTTGAGGAAATAAAGGTAGTGGTTTTTCAGCTGTAATTTTCATCGGTTTAATAGGATATTCTGAATCATGATGAATATCTTCTTCAGATTTTTCAATTTTCACCCCTCCATTCTCAATTTCATTCTCTTTTTAAACTTTTATTTTTCACTTCTCTTCCACTTCTTAGTTGCATAGCTTTAATTTTCTCTTTATTCTGGTCTTTAGAATAAATCTCAACATTAGTAAAAAGAGTTCCTTGAGGCCTACTGATAAGTGCAGTAGCATTATGTCCCAATTTATTCTCAATTTTTTTAATTGTCACTCACAGACTTTGTAATTAATTACCCATTTGTAATACCAATTCTTCCATAAACAATTTCTTCTCCTTAAATTATGAATTGTTGTTAAAATTGGGAGGATAAAAAGGTTTATAATTAGTATTTTCTCGATTGTTTACATTTCCTAAAGGGTTCACTTAATTGTTCCCCCATTGTGGATTTACACCATTAGTGTTATTGTTATTCAAACTTAAATTAGGGTGATTTTTCCAACCAGGATTATAATAATTAGAATATAAATTATTAGGTTGATTATTTATTGCATTCAAAGTTTCATACGATGATTGATAATCTTTCATTTGTTCGAATACATTTTCCTCAACCATTGGTGGTGTTTGAGGTATATTCATTCCAAATTGAGCCAACTTCTTTGATATTACATCAATTTAAGAAGCCAAAAATAGAAATTGAGTTAGAGTCATAAATACTGGCTACACTTTTTGGATTTACATGGTCATTGAAATTTGCTAGTAGTTATCTATTCAATTAATGAATATACTTCATCGAATGGTTTTTATATTAATGATCCACCAACAGTAGTGTCAATAATAGATCTAAGAGATCTCACTAATCCATTATAAAATGTTTGAATTTTGGTAAAGCATGTTGTGGACACTTCCTAAGGAGATTTTTAAATCTTTCCCAAGCTTCATATATTGATTCCCCTTCAAACTGATAAAAAGATGTAAAATCGTTTCTAAGCCTAGCAGTTTTTGATGATGAGAAATATTTAGCCAAAATTTTTGGAGATAGTTCTCCCCAAGTTTTGATTGATCCATGCGCTAAAGAGTATAACCACATCTTAGCTTTGTCTCTTAATAAAAAAGGAAAATTCTATGTTTGACAACACCATTTGACACTCCGTCATATTTAAATGTAGCACATAATTTCAAAAAACTAGCAATATGTAAATTCAGATCTTTAAATGGCCCAAAATAATTTATTTTGTATCATTTGGATAGTTGTAGGTTTATACTCAAATAAATTAGCGGCTACAGCAGGAGTTTGTATAGTCAAGTAAATTTTATCTACTACAGGGTTAGCATAGTCTCTTAGAGGTCTCTATTGATGTTCATTTTCCATATAATGATGATTATTTAAATTTTTTGTCATTTTGTTAAGTTCTTTTTATTTTTTGAAATTTTCTTATAGTTCGTTCTAATTCCAAATTGTAAGATACTAATCCTTCGGATCCTAATCTTCACGTTCACAAATATAAGTAACAATTATAAAAATAAGCACTCACACAAGAATAAAAATATTTTTTTTGCTATTTTTTTAAAAAAATTTATATTTCAAACAAAGTTTTTTAAGTAATTTACCATAGCCTCCTCGACAACGACGCCTAAAACTTGATGCGAGTTGCGAGTCTTTTATGCATCATAAATGTTTTTCAACACCACAACACACAAGGCAGCTATACTCAATATAATGCAAATTAACCACAAGAAAATTTACTTTAGTATATTAAGTTTTCTCCTTTAAAATATCTAAGGCTGCCACTCCTACTGAAGTAAGGTGTACTTTCAATTTCAAATCATCACTAGGTTGCAACATAAGTATATGTATCGCTTAAGTAATAGAGTCCTAAGTATCGATCCCACAGAGAAGAGAAAATTTATTTGGAAAATCACGCAAAAGCACAATATAACCTAAATAAGAAAACATGTCAAAATATGTTTAATTCCACTAAAGAAATTGTGCTTACTACAGTAATATTTATGCTTCATAGTTAAATTTACTAAAACTAAACTACGTTTTGTGACAAAGAGTTCAAATTTAAGAAAGAATCCTTCCCCTTACAACGATACTATAGTCAGTGAATCATCAAATTGAAGAAAATTGTATTATGCATAGGAGCAATTATATTCTTTATCCTTTTTACAAGCAATAAATAATATTGGCTAATCTAGTGTTTAGACCCTAAATACTCAGTTAGGCTGGGAAGATACTGGCTCTCACTCTAGAGTTCACACATCCCCCCCGCTTGAGGGCTAACATCTCCCTTTAGTTACCAAATGCTGGACCAAATTGGGGATTTTAGTCTATCACCCTAAAATATCCAATTCTATGCCCATCAATGAATATTTCCCTATTTATTTGCACTCAACCTTATGGACTACATTCTCATCCATGAAATCGAATGTGATTCTTACTTTGTTGCGGAAAGCATAGCCCTCTCAGATTGTATGTTTCACAATAAATTTTAACAATTTAATTAGCCATATTGAAATGTAAATGAAGTTTAAAGTTTGAATCATCACAAATATGAAATTTAAATATTGCACAACAATCTTGATTCTTCACATGAACATTTCTCTTTATAGGAAGAAGGACAAAGAAATCTACTCAGAATTCATGTTAAAGATAAAACAAAATATGGATTTTATATATAAAAACAAGTTTACAAAACAAAAAAGAAAAGTAAAACAACTTAACTCAATCTCTTCCCCATAAAAATCCCTTGAAGTTCCATTGAATCTCTTTCTCTCTTTATAAGAACACTCAAATCTCTCTTAGAAAAGTAAGGAAGAAGAATCTCTCACTTTTCCTTTCCTCTTACAACTCTTAGAGAACTTGCAACACTTTCCCACAACTTAGAACTCACGCCCTGCTCACCAACACGCAATACAAACTACTTTTTCTGACATAAAAACACTCTTTTATAATGTAGGGATGAATTTCCCAAGAGTCTCCATAGGCACCTCTTCAAAATCTGTCTAAATTCAATGCATTTTTGAAAATAACTGTCTATGTCGCTTAGGCACCAAAATCTGGCACTTAGACACCATCTTCTCTATATTCTGGTGCTTAGGAGTTAGTTTTGGTGCCCAGGCGCCAGTTCAATTTTTGAGAAATGCACTTTTAAGTCCAAACTTTGTAATTTTTGCATCCTTTAAGCTCCAAATGCCTAGACTTAGTATACCTAAAAGAAAATATGAAAAATATCTTTCTTTAAAGTGCAATATCACCAAATATAAGCCTTAAATACATATGAAAAATTGAATATTTTTTTGGGCACCCATATTGATCCTGACCGGCATAGAGCCTGGAGCCTAGGCGCCAGCAATTGCACGAGGTAGTTTTTAGTAGTTCGTGCACACAATTTGGGAAGTTAATCAGTTGGTTGGAAGGCTTTTTAATGCTATGTTTTAAAGTTTAAAAAGATTTTTAGAGGGGAGAAGAAGGAGGGTTGTTAGATGTATTTTGTAGGATTGAGTAAGAGAGTATTTGTGAGGGATTTGGAGACAATTTGTGAGGGATTTGTAAAGAAGAAAGCTAAGTATAATGAACTTTTATTATTATATTTCTATAAACATAATTATTTAGTGGATTTTTGTGTTTCCAATTATGCTTTGTGGTGTGTTCTTCATGCTTTATGAGTAATTCAGTTTAACTTTTCCTTGTGATGATTAACTAGGATGTATAGGAGTGAAAAATGTTTTTAAAATTATTTTAATTTTCTTATGTGATGAGTAAACTTTAATTCTTTATTACTTTTTATTTTGGCCAAGTGAATTATTAAAATGTGTTGTGATCCATAATGACTTGAGAGAGTTATGGTAGAGCAACTTGGTTATTCACATTGATCTATAAGGTATGGTGCAATTACTTTGTAGGGAGATGCAAATGTTAGGGAAATAGACTTTTATGAGTTCAAGTTGGGATGTAAGTAATTAAAATCAATTTAACCAAACTTCCTTATGCACTGGAGAGAGGGTAAAGAAGAAAGTTGATCCTATTTTTCACTAGCCATATTCACAATTGACACTTTACATTTCCTACACTCCACTTATATCATTGTGAATGAAGGTAACTTTTAACTTGTTAATCAACAATCCAATTAGGATAAGTAAGTTTTATGTAGGATTAACCTTTAAAATTGCTTACAATACCTTAGTATTAATTTGTTGAGCTTTAACCTATTTTAAATTTCAAGCTAAAAACTAAACCTAGTATACTAGAACTTCTCTTAAGTCAAATTCCCTCATTCCTAGTGGGATCAACATTCTAGACTCAAAAATTTGATTTACTAACACATACACTTGCATGGCCCCTCAGAGTGTGAGTGCACCTTGAAAGTGGGTATCAAATTTTTTTCCCTTTTCTTATGGAACGACATTATAGTTAACTTAGGAGAAGTTTAATTGAACCTTTTAGACCTAGACATGAAAATTTGTAGTGTTAATTTTTTGTGTGTAATTGTTTGTTTGTTTGTTTGAAAAAGAAAAATTATAAAATTATTGTTGTGAGTTCAACCTGTGTGAAACCTACTATTAGAGTCTTTAGTTAGTGAATGCATAGTTCATGACCTATAAGACTTGAATTCTATGATTCAGAACTAGAGAGAATTATTAGGAGAAATTAAAAATAGAAAATACTTCACAAACTTGTCGAATAAAAGAAAAACAATCAACAAATCAATTTAGCTACTCAAAAATCAATTAATGATCATCAAAATGCACATAAACCATTAAGGGATTATGTGAATCCTACAACAAATGAAATTCACTTAACAATTCAAATCTCTACCACCTATTTGAACTTAAGCTTGTTATTCTCTAAACGGTGTTGAACAATCAATTTGGAGGAAACTTGTCTGAAGATCCTAACTTACACTTAGCAAGTTTCATAGGACTTTGCACTAAATTTCACTATAATGGCATATCAAATGACATTTTTAGGCTTAAACTTTTTCCTTTTTCCATAAGGGATAAGCCCAAAATGTGGTTAAATTCATTATTACCTGAATCAATTAGGATCTGAGGTGACTTGGCCCAAAAATTTCAAGCTAAGTATTTCCTACCTTAAAAAATGGCTAGACTTAGAAATGTTATTATTTCATTTTTCCAACATGAAGGTGGGTTGATTTATAAGGTTTGTGAATGATTTAAGGAGCTTCTTAAGAAGTGCCCACATCATGCACAGCCAGATTGGCTGATTATTCAGGCCTTTTACAATGATTTAGTGGGATCCCTTAGATCTATTATTGATGTTATCATTTTTTATTTACTCCTGTCAAAGCCATTTTATGAGGCATATTCTCTAATTGAGGAGATGATCGTTAACAATTTCTAATGGCCTTCTAAGAGAGTAAACCATAAGAAGGTAGGTTGTGTATATGACACAAATGTGCTTTTAATTCTAACTTTTTAGATAGCAACCATATTTTGGAAGCTAGATTAATTTGGAATGAAATAAACTCAACGACCTATAGTAATTGAGAAAAAAACTAATTTAGATAAGAGGTTGATGCTAATACTTCATCATTTGAGACCCTAAATGCGATTAACAACAGACCTAACAACCCTTATTCTAATTTCCATAACTCAGGTTGGAAGAAGAATCCTAACTTTAACTGGAACAACAAGTATGGTGGGAAACCAATAAAGGGGAAATAATCAATAAAATCCTTTAGAAAAATGGAATAATTAAGATTAGTACCAACTATAGTCCTTCTTATCCTTTAGGATTTAACTCTAAACCATAATTCAATGAGAAGATGTTCTACTCTCCTACTATTGTGACCCTTCAACTAGTTGATTGACCGATCATTTATCCAAGGGGGTTTATAGAAGATGTTCTCGTAAAAGTTGACAAACTCATCTTCCTTATTGATTTCATTATTTTAGATATAAAGGAAGATAAATAAATTCCTATAATATTAGGTAGACATTTCCTAGCCACTAGACGAGCCATGATAAATGTGCAAAAAGTTGAATTAATTTTGAGGGTAAATGATCAAAAGATTTTGTTTAATATGAGTACTGAAGAAAATGGAGATGGATGTTTACGGATGGATTTAATTGATTATTTGTGTAGTTGCTATCTTTGAGAGACTTGTGAAGTCAAGGTAGTAGAGCCTGAATTGAAAGAGGAAAACTTTGTAGACTCTATAGATGAATCTACTCTACTAGTAGAGGAGAATTCAAAAATTGTTCCGAAGAGGTTTGAGATTCTCAATACAACAAAGAATTGTAAACCTTTTGTTCCTTCTATTGATGTACCCCTAAACTTGAGATGAAGGTACTTCCCAAAAATCTAAAGTATGCTTATTTGGAGAAGTCATCTACATCGCCAGTTATCATATCCTCAGATTCAACTCATTCATGATAGGAGAAATAAATGGATATTCTGAGTAATTATAAGAAAGCCTTCGGATGGGCCTTAACATATATAATGAGAATTAGTCCTTCTATATCTATGCATAGTATCCTAAGGGAAGATAATCATAAATCACATGTAGATCATCAAAGGAGATTAAACCCTATTATGAAAGAGGTTGTTAAAAAAGAAATATTGAAGTGGCTTGAAGCAGAAATTATTTATCCTATATAAGATAGTAAATGGGTTAGCAATATACACTATGTGCCTAAGAAAGGGAGAGTGACAGTGTCTGTAAATGAGCATAAGGAATTAATTCCTATTCAACATGTCATTGGGTGGTGTATACATATTAATTATAGAAAATTAAATTCTCCTACTATGAAAGATCAATTTTCTTTACCCTTTCTAGATCAAATGTTGGATAGGCTAGCTGGTCATCCATATTTTTGCGTTTTAGATGTATATTATGTGTACATTAGATACTTATTGATCCAAACGATTAGAAAAAAAATACATTCATAAGTTCGTATGGGACTTTTGCTTTTCAAAGAATGTCTTTCAGGTTATGTAACACATTTGCTACGTTTCAGCGATGCATGATGTCTATTTTTTATGACCTAATTGAGAAAGGAATAGAAGCTTTATGGAAGATTTTTCAGTGTTTGTCCCTTCATTTGATTCTTTCTTGAATCATTTGGCAAAGGTTTTGAAATGCTGTGAAGAGACCAACCTTGATCTCAATTGGAAGAAGTGTCAATTCATGATTTTTTGAAGAATTGTTTTAGGTCATAAAATTTATGAAAGAGGAATGGAAGTAAACCCAACAAAGATTCAAGTTGTAGAAAAACTTCCCCCACCTACTACTGTGAAACAAATTAGAAGTTTTTAGGACATGTTAGATTTTATTGACAATATATTAAGGATATTTCTAAAATCACTAACCCTCTATGCCATCTTTTAGAAAAGAACATTTTATTTAATTTTGACTATGAATGCCTAAATGTCGTCAATACATTGAATGAAAAGTTAGAAATAAATTGTATAATTGTCTCACCAGATTGGGGAGACCATTTGAGTTAATGTGCGATGCGAGTGACTATGCTATTGGGGTAGTTATTGAACAACAACACAATAAGATGTTTAGATCTATATATTATGCTAGTAAGACCCTTAACGAAGCTTAAATTAATTATACCACTACTGAGAAGGAGCCTTTGACTATAGTATATGCTTCTGATAAATTTAAGTCCTATTTGATTATACATAAATGTACTATTCATACAAATAATTCTAGATATCTTATGTCAAAAAAGGATGTAAACCAAGGTTAATTAGATGGGTCCTTTTGATGTAGGAATTTGACATCAAAGTTGTAGATAGAAAGGGTACTGGGAATCAAATAGCAGACCATTTATCAAGACTGTATTAGGGGAACTTTGGAGTTTATGAAGATGAAATCAATGAGAATTTTTTTATGAGCAACTATTTGCTATTACTGAATGACACATCCCGTTGTATGGTAACATAGTGAATTATATAATTAGTGATATTATGCCCCATGGTTTGACATACCATCAACAAAAGAAATTTGTTCATGAAGCCAGATATTACTTCTGGGAAGAATCATACCTTTATAGAAAATGTAAGGATCATATAATTAAGAGATATATACCCATTGAAGAAACCCTTAAAATTATTAAGAAATGTCACGATTCTGAATGTGGGGGACATTTTGGAGTATATAGAACTGCCATAAAGATTTTAAAAATCTAGATTTTATTGGCCTAATTTATTTAGAGATGTGAATATATATATATATATATATATAATACCATTAACTGGGAATTTATTCTTGACACTTTGTCTGTCAGAGGCTTTAATGAAAATTTCATGAATTTGATTCACAGGTGGCTGAAGTGCAATGCTCATTCGGTTCTGATTAATGGCAAATGCCATGGCTTCTTTAATGCTTCCATGGGAATCAAGCAGGGAGCCCCATTGTCTCCAATAATCTTTATTCTAGCTCTGGACTATTTCTCTAGACAGTTGAATAAACTATTTACTGCCTCACCTCACTTGACATATCATCACAGATCCAATATTATCATAAGCCATTTAGCTTATGTTGATGATATAATTATCTTCTTTAATGCTTCAAAATATACTGTCAGGAATATATACAAATGACTCCTCCACTTTCAGCATGCTTCAGGAATGGCCCTTAACCAACAGAAATGTCAATTTCTTGTTAACATTAATTCCACTCCTCAAATCAAGCATTGGATTTCTGATTACACTGGGTTTAGCTATGTTAATCTCCTCATTAAACATCTTGGTGTACACTTACTTAAAGGAAGAACTAGACAAATCTAATTTCAAGAAGTTATTGATCAAATCAGAGCCCAACTTGATTGTTGGACTAATTCTTTTCTGTCAAATGGTGGGAGGATTACTATTTTGAGGAGAATTTTAACTTCCATGCCATCATTTGTCCTTCAAATGTTCACTATACAAAAGGGTACACAAGTAGCAATTGGAAGAATCTTCAATAAATTTCATTGGTCTGGACAAAGGAAACAATACCACTGCTTTCTTGGCAGAATTTGTGCAAGCCTTTGCAGGCTGGGGGGCTGAGCTTCAAGGACTTTCAACACTTGAGCTTTATCAATCTTTGCAAAATGTGGATCAGATTTAGGGCCCAGGATAGTCTTTGGGCCAGATTTTTGAAGGGGAAATATTATAAAGCAACATCGTGCTTTGGTTACCAAAAAAGTGGGGGACTCTAGATTGTGGTTCAAAATGTTGAATATCAATAGAGGAACTTTTTCTGTGGGAGCTGGGGGAGGGCCAAGTTAATTTTTGGATAGATAACTGGGTTAGCAATGGGGAGAAGCTTGAGTGCCTTACCTCCAACTCCAACTTTAGCTGTCAGGTCAGAGATTATTGGTCTAATGATCAGTGGAACTGCAGAATGCTTAACAATGTACTATCTAGTGAACATGTTAGATGGGTTAAGGATACTCTCTTTTCATCTAATCTCAAAGATAAAATTGTTACTAAACAAGCCCATTCCCAGAAGTTATCTGCCTACATTTAGCATCAATTTTGCAATTGGAATCAGGTAACTTGGGGAAAAGCCATTTTGTGTAAGCTTCTAACCCCTTCTATGTCCTTCTTTTGCTAGAGACTTTGACATTATTTACTCCCTACTGATGACATCTTAAAGATGAAAGGGCTGACAGGACCTTCCATCTGCCATCTATGCAATGCTGCTGAAGAATCTTTGGACCACTTATTTTTCACTTGTAATTTATTCCAAAGAAACTGGTCAGAACTAATAAATCTTTTCAACATTGATACTTCCCACTTAAGTCGGTTTAAGTTTATTACTTGTTGGGAGGATTGACAT
>NW_018251311.1:28180-31184 GCF_001263595.1 Phalaenopsis equestris | reverse complement strand
CCTTCATCTTTTCCATCCTAACTAGGTTTAGTCTTACTAGGCGTGTGGATTCGATCGTCCACACAAGGTGCATGCGTTGACTGATATTAGTCGGCACGGCCATGTGCCTATGTGATGGATTGTTGGCCTTTCTAGAGTGAGCCTTTAGATTAGGATGTCTATGTGTGTTCTAACCCTTTATAGAGTCGAGTGTTCCCTCTTAATGCGAACTCTAGCACAAATTCATATTGGTTGATGTTCTTATCTCTTTTTTGTTTGGTTTCTCTAGCTTTCCTTGGAGAAGTTGGAATGTGTGGTTTTGTAACATGAAAAAAGCTTTGTAGCTAGCTCACTTCACAATTCCTCAAGGTGTCATAAAATTGGGATAATTTTTTTAGCTAGCTCATTTCATGATGATGTGGAGAGCTTCCCCCCCAAAATCCCTGGAGAGAAACTTCCCCACATGCCTTACCAAAGCAGGAGACGACTATGCGGCACATCCAAGTGCCCAACCTTTAGATTCCTATGTAAGGGTGTTAGCATGAGTATGGTTCACTATCAAGTTTATTTGTTTGTCTTGGATTTCACTATATATAGCATGGAGCATGTTTGCATTAGCACATTTCGTCGACCGGCCGCCCCAGTCTGGTTGACATCTTACTCTACCTCGACCAACCACCCCGGATAGGTTGACATTTCACTTTACCTCGTTCAGCCACCCCGATCCGGTTGACCTTTCACTTTTCCTCGATCAGTCACCCGACCCGGTTGACATCTCACATTGCCTCGACCGGCAACCCCGGTCCGGTCGGCACACAAACCTAAAAATCACCAAATTTAAGTCCACGTACAAAATCCAAATTCACCAAGCCCAAGTCCAAAATTTCATCATGACAAATTCAGAAAGTTCACTAAGCTCATCATAAGCAAGTTAAACACCATCAAACCCAATTCCAAGAGCCCATCATACACAATTTCAAAGACCCAAACCCAGCCCAAAATCCAAATTCAATCAAAACAAAAGCTCACATGACAAAATTAGCTCCCCTTGTCATCATGTCAAAATTTTGCTAAGCCTAAGGTATAAAATGGCATGATTAAATTGACCAAAAGTGGGAGCCATTAAAATAATTTTAAGAGCATGAAATTCACACCCACTCCTCTTTAATGTAAGCCATGCAGGCTATGCATGAGCCTTAAGTAAGCCATGTGACTTTACCCAAGCCATAGGGAAGCAAACGAGTGATGCATGAGCCTCATGCAAGCCACCATACCATTTATGGAAAAAAGAGGAGCCTCTTTCAATATACATCCAAATGTATGATTCATCTAAACATTAAGCCCTAATCCCCAAGATTGGAACTTGACAATCCAAGCCCACATGCTGCCACCGAGTCTAGCCACCATGGGGAGTGATCCAAGCCCATTTCCATGAACCAAACCCAACTATAACCAAAAATAGACCTAAACTTTTTACACTTCTATTCAACCAATGTACATATGGCACATGACAATTGACTTCACCACTCCCCACAACTGACCTCCCACAGTCAGATAGTGACCTCCCATGCTCTAGCCGACCATAATGGCCACCAAAAAGCCCAAACCCGAGAGGCAACTAAAGGACGGAAACCCAAATTTGAGCCCATTCAATGTGGCCCTATGATACACCTAAAAATGTGCAATTTTCATATGTTTTTAATGCTTATATTTGGTGATTTTCAATGATATTACACTTTAAAGGAAGGTATTTTATATATTTTTTATTTCCAGTATAGAAAATGGAGTTTTGAAGAAAAAGAAGCAAAAACGATGCAATTTGGAGCAAAAATGAGTAAGAAAGAAAATTTTATCCTAGCAAATTTCGATGTCTTTATATGCTTAATCCATTTCACACTTCTCACAAATTTTTGAATGAAATTACACTTTAAAGAAAGTTTATTTCTATACTTATTTTGTAAGTTTATCTGTTAGGAACGCAACACAACTGAAATGGGGCAAAACGGAGCTAAAATGGAGCCAAACAAAGCAAAATGGTGAAGCTGCGCAGGGGGGGCACCGACAGCCCTAGAGCCAGCAGCGGCAGCTCTGAAGAACAGAAAAATGACGAGAAAATGACGCAAACAGTGCCCAAAATGGCTCCAACGGCGCCCGGGAGAGCCATTGATTGATTTTTGGCATATTTTTATGTTCTAGAAGGCTCCCAATTGATTCAAACACCCCATGAAACAATTCAATGAATCCAGACACTTGGATAAGGCTCTTGAATGAAGAGACATGTCTTTTGGATGAATAGATTTGTCTCTTGGTAAAAAGAAGGGAATTTGTCTCTTTAAAAAAGAGGGCTTGACACCTCTCATGCATGCATGCGTGTGTGTGAGGGTGTGTGTAGGTGAGAAAATGTGGAGAATGTTTAGTGATCTTAGAATAGAAGTATAAATGTAGATTTCTACCTTTTTGGAGAGATTGGTGAGGGGATTGTGAGAGAATTTGTAAGAGAATATTCAAGCATTGCATGCATCAATGGGAGACTTTGTGGGAGAGATTTTCATCTTTCTTTCAAGGTAGTGGATTGATTTTGATCTAATGAAGTTTTTCATTATGTTTTCTTCGTGCTTTGTGATGTATTTTTTTTACTCTTTCTTCTTCTTAGGAAATAGTGGCATGAGAGAATTATGTCATTATTTTTCTTTTACTTTTCTTTTACAATGAGTAGGATTGATGTTTTAGATTTTGGGATGCATGCTTGAAGAAGTTTTAATTATAAATGTGATGGTTATTACTTGCACTTCATTTACATTACAATAAAGATCGTTGTGTGTGTTAAAATTCGTTGTAATTGTATTAAGAGAGGGTGGTGTAATTCTCAACAAAGTGAAACCACATCCAAATTCCATGGATGGTGAAGTTCATGGGGGTTGGATGCAAATAAATAGGGAAATATAATTTGATGGGCGTAGAATTGGAGTTTTTATGGTGACATACTAAAATCCCCAATTCGGTCTTAGTGTTTAAAGAACTAAAG
>NW_018251311.1:26438-28157 GCF_001263595.1 Phalaenopsis equestris | reverse complement strand
GAGAGCTCTGGAGTGGGAGTCAGTATCCTCCTAGCATAGCCACGGATTTAGGGACTAAATCTGAGGTTAGCCAATGATTTTCTATAACACAGAATCAGGGTAGAGAATTAAAATTGCTCATATTTGGCACATGCAATATTTAATGTGTCTCATTCATTTACATTATCCAACTCACTACATAAGAATAGTAGTTTTGAAAATCTTAAAATTTTCCAAACCAATTCATCCTAAAAGGGTTATCTTTAGAATTTAATATTTACATTTAGGAATAGTTACTATCCTTATATTTAAAATTTGCATTTAGGAGTAGTTGCTAGATAAAACATTATTTTAATCGACATTCCAAACTAAGGACTAATAGTAGTAAACTGGAATTTGACTAAGGACATCTTTCCTCGCTTCCTCATGGGATCGATATTCGGGGCTTAATCAAAAAGTCCTATATTACTTGAGCGATATGTATACTTACGTTTATATCATTGTGACTACATAGAATATAGAAATTAAGCAAATAAAAAAATCATTGTGACTACATAGAATATAGAAAATTAAGCAAATAAAAAAGTCGCATCAGGCGTTGTTGCCCGGGAAGGTTCGGTAAGTACTTTAGGAGAATTTTAGTTGAAGCAATTAGACTTAGACTTGAAAAATTATAGTGTCATAAAAATGTTTTTGTGTGAAATGAGTTCTTTGTATGAAAAGTGTTGTGAAAAAAAATGTTTGTGTGAAAAACAAGGTGTTTGTGAAAATATTTTATTGTGTTGAATATATTTTTTGTTTCACTAGTAACAACAATACAAAATTTTGAATCATCGACTGGTCTGACTGTACCAAATCCGAGACCCTCTTTTGAGTTTGGAGTTCAACTTTTAACACTCCATAATTTTTCAAAAAGTTGTAATTTATCTTTTGGCATTTGTTTTGGCAAATGTCATTGTTGAATTAACTTTTGTACATAAGGCAAAAAGTAACCGAAAAGTAATGCCTTTAATTCAATAGGATCCTCATCAAAATTTACATGATTTTCAATATTAGTAGAGGTAGAAGCATGGTAAAATTTGGTCGGCTTTGAACCAGCACTACGGACTTCCTTGACCTCTAAACTCTCGACCTTTTGAGGGAGGATCAGATTAAGGGTCATAGTATTCACATAGTGGTTTATCTGATCATACATCGTCTCATATTTACTTTTTTTCGCATCTTCTAAGGATATCTCATATTGAAGTTTCCTCTATTTTGTCATCATTATTTCGTCTTCGGAACTATCTTCATCACCAATGTTGATGGTTGGCCTAGTTCGTTCAATGATTAAGTTGATTATTGCTCGTCCACGTCCCCGGCCTCGACCTGAGGTGCGTAAACTAAAAGAGTCTCTACCAACTTGTTGTAAGAAAGTAGTGGAAGCTCGCTGAAGCGGAGTTGAATGGCCCTGCCATTTTACTTCTTTTGGATCTTTGCTTTTGTTTGTTGCAATTTTGTGAGAGAAGACAGTTTTCTTTAGAGGCGCGTAGTAGGCAGCATCTTCATGAATGCCAACTTCATGAACTGAAAATGGTTGTAGATCTCCTTAGATGTAATGTTCTTCCTTCTTTGTACTACTTGATGCACTAATGTAGAGACGATGGAACCATGTTGTGCTCATGAATCCATGGTCAACCAATTAGAGCATTGAAAGAGGTCTCGACGTCGATGATATGAAACTTGGCGGTTGTTGCTAGT
>NW_018251311.1:23136-25767 GCF_001263595.1 Phalaenopsis equestris | reverse complement strand
GTACTTAAGAAGTTAACGATAAATATTCATTTCACTGAAGCTTTGGAACAAATGTCAAGTTATGCAAAATTTATGAAGGAGATATTAAAAATGAAAAGGAAATTTGGGGATTACGAGATAATTGAACTAAGTGAGGAGTGCAGCGCTATATTTTAGAAAAAGCATCCTGAGAAGCTTAAAGATCCTTCTAGCTTAACAATTCCTTGTGTATTGACAAAAAGATTATGTGGAAAAGCTTTATGTGATTTAGGATCGAGCATTAATGTGATGTTTTTATTTATATTTAAAAGGTTAGGTTTAACTGATATTTCTCCCACTACTGCAACCCTACAGTTAGCTGATCGATCTATCATTTATCCAAAAGGGGTTATAGAAAATGTGCTTATTTAAGTGGATAAATTTATCTTTCTTACAGACTTTATTGTATTAGATATGGAGGAAAATAAAGAATATCCCATTATTTTGGGGAGACATTTTCTTGTTACTAGACAAGCTATGATAGATGTCTAAAAAAGAAAGTTAACTATGAATATTAATGACCATGAAACCACTTTTGATGTTTTAAAGGCTATGAAGCATCCAACGAAGAGAGAAGATGATGATTATTTTTGGATGGATGAAATTGATTATCTAAATAAAATCCATTTCCAAAAATATTTTGAGAGTAAGTTAACAGATGAGATCAAATGAACTTTCATAATGAGTCTAAAATGTTATTTAAAGAAGACTGTATGTATGTTCAGGAGAGGTGAAATGATGGATGTTACCGAAAATATGTTACGGATGTTACCGAAAATAATAAACTTTTAATTCCATCTATTGAAAAATCTCATGAACTTAAAATGAATATACCCCATACAATTTTAAAGTCTACCTATATAGAGAACTCATCTACACCACCAGTCTTTGTATCTTCATATTCGACTAAATCACAAGATGAACCTGAATTGAATAATGAAATCAGTAAAAGATCTCCTACGAAAGAATTATTCAAATTCACTGAATGGCATATTCTGTGGTATACAAACAAAATGAATGAGATTCTGATGCTGGAGCAGATTATTAATGCAATTAACAGTTACCCCCCAGAGATTTTACCTAGTGACCCTGAGATAAACCCTAAGCACATGAATGATGAGCAATATAAAGTTATTAAAAAAATATTTAGAAGAGAATTTGAAGATATTTTTCAAAAGAACTTTGAGTTGAGAGATGATGATAAGGATATTGAAAGACTAATCGAAGAAATTCCTAAAGAATTAGAAGATAACTTGAAAGACAAGAGTAACCTAGAAGAATTTGATCTAGAATTTGAAATATCTAGAGAGAATTTGATCCAGAATTTGGGAGATCATGAAGTAGCTTATAAAGATCCATTTATTATAAAATTTAAGGATGATATTAATATAAAAATTGAGAAAATTGCTAGAAAAATATTGTATCTAGAAAGAAATATGAGGAACAAGGATATGAATCAATCTGAAAAGGAAGAACTGAAAGAAAAATTTAAATTTGAGGACTTGTAGGAATCCTTGGATCTGAAAAAGATTGGACGATTGATCAAGGATTACTTAATTGGAATTTTGATCCAGGTGGATTCATTTGTCGGGCTAGCGACATTAAACCAAGCGCTTTATGGGAGGCAACCCATAGTTATTAGTGTGGTTTGATTTAGTAGCTTAAGAGTCATGATTGTTAGTGTTGTATTGTGTTTGCTTTAGTGTGGATTGATCAGTTTGATTGCTGATTGGTGGATGTTTGGATTGTTAGTAGTTTGATTAGATCTTTGTGTATTATGAGAGAGGTGATTCCTTAACTTCTTATTATGGCTAAACTTGTATGTTCTCTTGTAGTAGTTGGATTGACGAGTCCACTACGACTCGGGTCTCACTCGGACTTAAGGTTTACAAGAGACATTATTAATTTTAATAGTGACAATTTCATCTCAATTTTGTTACTTCTTTTCTCTAACTTTATTTTCATTTGATAGGAATAACTAAAAAATTTGATGAGTAATATGTGGATGAATTTACACTATTCTTATAACTATTAGAGGTGCTTAATTAATAGGATATGGTGACACTTAAGGTTGGTATTCACGAACCAATATATCAGGGATAATCTTATCTTTACAATTATAATCTATAAAATCATTTATAAGTACCCAATATATCTACTAGTGATTCCATTAGAAATTGGAAGTAAGTTAGTGAGATGTGATGAGTTAAAGAAGAATTGACCTCATTTATCTTGTTTGTTTGTTTATGTTTGTGTTACAAATAATAGGACTTGAAGAACATTTTTATATTCTAATGTTGATACATGTTATGCTAGTTAGACTTTTATTTAGTTAATTTCATTCTGGCATGTTTAGTTTAGGTTTACTTTCTACTATATATTTTCTATCCTGATAGATAATTGTAGATGTTTTTGATAGACATTTGTGGTAAATAGAATTTCCAAACTGTTTTTCTTCCTACTTATAATTTCTTGTACTAAATGCTATATATGTTAAAATCAAGATTGGGGGTAGGAAGAAAAATAGATTTTAAAGCTAAGTATACTTCCTTTTAGTTTAGTATTATTGCATGCATGTTTTAGGCTAGATTTACTTTCTTATGTTGTCATTCT
>NW_018251311.1:18298-20343 GCF_001263595.1 Phalaenopsis equestris | reverse complement strand
CAAACCAATTCATCCAGAAAGGGTTATCTTTAGAATTTAATATTTACATTTAGAAACAGTTACTATCCTTATATTTAAAATTTGCACTTAGGAGTAGTTGCTAGATAAAACACTATTTTAATCGACATTTCAGACTAAGGACTAATAGTAGTAAACTGGAATTTGACTAAGGACATCTTTCCTCTCTTCCTCGTGGGATCAATATTTGGGGCTTAATCAGAAAGTCCTATATTACTTGAGTCATACGTATACTTGCGTTTATATCATTTTGACTATATAGAATATATAAAATTAAGCATATAAAAAAGTCGCATCACCCACCCCCATTGGATCTTTTCTCCTGTCGTCTCTCCACCTAAGCACCATCTTCACCCCAAGCCTTAGCCAATTGAAACCCCTGACTGAGCTTTTAAATGCACCACACTCTCATGACCAAATAGAGTAAGTGCACAAACTATGAGGAAACTCTGTTAAAATTTCTCCAAACCCTTCTCACACTTGCACAAAGCTCATCCCCACCACAAGACCCTAATTTCACCACAAAAATCTAGGACATTTTTTGTCATCAAACCAACTCGACCAAAACTTCAAATTGATTATCCCAAAAGCTCTCAATACTTCAAAACTACTTCCCTAATCAAAATCACCCTCTCTCGCGACCTCTACCATAGTTCTAGACCACACTCAAGCCACACTTTGGTCTAAGTCATACTTAGACCCATAATCAGAGGATAGTAAGGCTTGGAGGAGGTTCATGGGACCAGGGCGAAGGTTCTCAACCAATCTAATTGAGGTCTCACCCCTTGGAAAAAGGTATAGACTCAAAACTTTAAATTTTATCTCAGTTTGTGTTTTTGTGAAATGACTCAACACTCCATGCTCACCTAGTCATATAGATGTGTTTGTCACTTTGAGATGAAGCTTTAGGAACAAACCCCACCAATAATGGTCAAGAATTAAGTGTGATCTTGACTCTAGATCATGGACGATTTTTGGGTTAAAATTCCATGGGTACGATGACCGGATGTTGTCTATTCCTATGTATTTAAAATGGATGGCGCGGATCAGTTCGGACGACAGATCGAAGCGACACAATATCGCAGACTGTAGGGTGATAAGGCAAAACACGTGGAAAGCATAGCAAATCAAGGAGTGTCGCACGTCAATTCAGAGACGCTAAGGGTGAGTTTGTGCTGACTGGTTAAGTAGATCAATTGGGAATTTTTTATATAAATAAATATCGAAAATGAATAATAACTTCAAAAAATCATATCTTAGTGTAGAAAAATAAAAAAAATAAAATGAGTTTACCTTTGTGCTCAATCAACAGAGGAGAATAATGTGGAAATAATTTTAAGTTCATGTGATGCACATTTTATTTTTAATTAATTAAATACTGATTTGGATGTTTTGATTGTCCATGCATGTGGTAATATCAACATGGCTTGAAATTTTAGTAGGTTGTTGCTTCTATCTTAGCAAACATTTGCTGAATTTTCTAAAGTCAGAGGAGGTCCCTAGAAAGAGAATCATATTTTTCAAGTTTATATGCATTATTGTCTTAAATTAATAATGGAAATTAGCATGTTGCTTAAAAAAATCCAAGAAAATTTTGGAAGGTTTACTATGACTTGAGAACCCTTAGAATTTGTCATGAGTTAAGTCATTAAAAATACACCTAATCTTCACAAACCCTAAATCAAAAAATAATTAACTTTAAAAAATAAAAACAACAAAATGACTTGATTTTTAATCTCCACTGCTTTTTAGGATCCAGAGAACTCACCATAAAAATTTTAAAGCATTTTGAGTTCATTTGGTAACTTAAGCTGATTTTTAAAGATAAATAACACTTTTGGCAATTAAATAATTTTAAAAAAACAAAATATAACTCAAACTATTATAAAAACTTTTTTTTTTAGTTCTCTTTGATCAGAGGTATTTTCTAAAAATAAAATGGAGTTTAAAATAAAAACTTGATTTTTAATCTATTTTAAATATTTAAATAATTAAAAATCCATAAAAATCACAAAAATAATAAAACT
>NW_018251311.1:11268-17438 GCF_001263595.1 Phalaenopsis equestris | reverse complement strand
GAATCAAGGGAACTCTAGAGTGAGAGTTAGTATCTTCCCTGCCTAGCCGGCCTTTAGAACTATTCAAACTTTAAATTAATCAATGCTCTTTATAGCATCTCTAGTAAGGGTAAAGAATATAATTGCTCCTATTTGACACATACAATTTGCATACTTTCACAACAGAATTCCTATGCTTATTACTGATTCATGATAAGGAGAAATATATTTTCAAATTCAGTATTTTTCTCTTACATAAACTCAAGTTATCTTTTTAAATTATGACTGTTTTGTCAAAATATCAAAATTACTAAAAAGATTTGAATTTTAATACTGTAAAAATATTTATAGTTTATGTAATTATCTTTTTAAAATAAAAATTTTGTTCAAAAAAATTTACCTAGCTTTTGCTTTGAATCAAGTTCTTAGCTTTATTGCAAAATAAGATTCTCTATTAAGAAAATTTAGCTTATAATCGCATACATCACATTTTACATCTATATAGAAAGTCAGGATCAAGTTTTTTGCTTCGTTACACGTGAAACTGAAATGAAAGAAAATTTTAAAAATTTTCAAAAAGAAGTTTTTAGAAAGCAAAATTTCTATTTTTACAAAGTTTTATTTTAACTTTAAGATTTATTATAAGATTATTGTAGTGTTGAACAATTATTGTATTTTATTTTGTGTGTTTTTTTTATTTTTATTTTAGTTAGTGTATGTGTAGTTCCGGTTCTAAAGGACTAGTGCCCTACGATTCTGAATTAGAGAGAACTATTAAAAAAATCAAAAAATCAAAAAATTAAAAATCTTGAAAAATCTAAAAAAATTACAAAAATGACAAACCAAAACAATCAAAATGTTGAAATTCATCAAGATTTTAGACCTTTACGAGATTATGTCAACTCTACTGTAGATGAACTTCATTGTAGTATTCAAAAACCTACTGTAGTAGCTAATTTATTTGAGCTTAAACCTGTTATTATTCAAATGGTATCAAATAATCAGTTTGGGGGATCACCAACTGAAGATCCAAATTTACATCTTCTCAATTTTTTAGAATTATGTGCTACATTTAAATTTGATGGTGTTTCAGATGATATCATAAGACTTAGGTTATGTCCTTTCTCACTGAGGGATGAAACTAAGATGTGGTAAAATTCGTTAGCACCTAGATCTATATCTATCAGAACTTGAGGTGATTTAGCGCAAAAATTTCTTGCTAAATATTTTCCACCATAAAAAATTGCGAAGCTTAAAAATGATATTACATCTTTTAATCAGTCTGAAGGGGAATCTATTTATGAAGCATGCAAACGATTTAAAGAATTCTTAAGAAAGTGTCTACACCATGCTATACCAAATTGGTTAGTAATTCAAACTTATTTATAACGGATTAGTTTGATCTTTTAGATCTATTATCGATGCCGCTGCTGGTGGGTCATTGATATCAAAATCATTTCATGACGCTTATGCTTTAATTGAAGAAATGACTACCAATAATTTTCAATGACCTTCTGAGAGGGTGAATCCAAAGAAAGTAGCCAATATTCATGAATCTGATGCATTTACTATGTTAGCAAATCAAGTTACTGTAATTTCAAGGAAGTTAGACAAATTTGGAATGAATTTTTCTCAACAAATTTTAATGATTGAAGAGAATTCATTAAGCTAAATGGTAAATTCTCAAGCATCATTAGAAACTTTGAATGTCATAAATAACAAGCAGAATAACCCATATTCAAATTCTTATAACCCAGGTTCGAAGAACCATCCCAACTTTAACTGGAATAACACAATGGGTGGTAATAATCAGCAATGGGGGAACACTCAAGGAAACCCATTAGGAAACTGGAACAATATAATGAATTTTGTGAGAGAGGAGAGTTAAATGAGATGAAAATAGTTATTTAAGTGTTATGAGACCATTTAGGGGTTGTATACTTAGGAAAATAGTGCATTTTACTTAAATTTAAAAATCTTAAAAATCATACACTGGTGCCTAAGCGCAACATTCTCGTGCTTAAGCACAAGGTAACCCGAGAGGCAGGCGCCTAAGTGCCACTTATCTGCGCTTAAGCGTCGGTTCACAAAAATCAGTTTGCAAACGGTTAAAAGTGAAAAGTTAACCCAAAAATTGCCATTTTTCACCCTCCTGTCACCTTTAACCTCTCGAAATCGCGATTTTGGAGGCTAGGGCACACTATTAAGTGGAGATTTCTTGGTAGAATTAAGAAAAATTTGCTAGATTCGGATTTCTTAAGGTAAGAGCTTTATTTCTATGTAAAATTTTGGATTTTCACCATGTATTTTGAGTACATTCAGAAGAATTCAAAAATTCACTATTCATGGTGAAAAATGAGGAAAAATCTATGAAAATTGTGTAGGAAGTGTAGTTTATGCTTTTAGAAGTTTAGTTTAGTAGTTTAGACTTGATTTTTTAAGTTAGTTTTAGAATTTTATAAAATTGTAGAATGACACCAAGAATGAAGAGCAGTAAAGCCAAGAGCCCTTTTGATTTGAGCAAATTTGTGAGTTCAAAAGCTGGAGGTAGCTACAGTGATGCATTGCAATCATGAAAGCTTATTCAGGAGCGTTGTTTTAAGAATCCAGGTGGATCTTTGGAAGATCTGATCGTTCGCCGACAGTGGGAACGATTCTATTTTTTTTTCTGTTGTTGCAGTTATTTCTGTTGTTAGGGAGTTATATGAAAACCTCCCTGAAGCTGAAGATGATAGAGTCATGGTTCGAGGAAAGTTGGTACATTTTTCACCGGAGGCAATCAATTTGTTCTACCATTTGCCACCGAATACTTTATGTTTTTGTGTGAATTATAGTCCTACTGAGACGGAGCTAGATGAGCTTATTTCTTATTTGAGTGTTGGAAGAGGACTCTAGAAGATCACAAATTAGAGGAAAGTCAAATTTTCCACGTCAAAGTTAAGTGCACCTTCGAAGGCATGACACTAATTTATTTTTGCTCGTCTCCTACCAACAAATCATCTGAGTGAAGTTACCACAGAGAGAGCAACGTTAAATTATTGAATCGTAAGCTCATCAATATTGGAGTTTTGATCTATTTGACTATCATCAGTTCTGCCACTACCGCTACTACTGCAGGTTTGGGATTTTCTTCCTTGATCTTTTCTTTATGTGAGCAGTCTGGAGTGAAATATGATATTTGTGAGGAAGTACTGTTGCCTCTAAAGCCTATTACAAAGGTGAATGTGAAGACTTATTCTAAACATTCTATTTTTGACTGTTGGCTGGAGAGGAGGATTTCCAAAGAGTTATGGAATGGCAACGCCTGCTGCTTCTACATCCAGACCATCCACCTCACGTGCTTCTACTTCTATGGGTGAGTCTACTGAGACGCAAGATCAATTATTATAGAAGATGATGGACAATATTACTTATACTGCTGATAAAGTTCAAAATTTAGAACATTTTGCAGAACATACTGATAGGTATAATAGAAGGAATGATTATGAAGAGAAATTTCACTAATCTTTGGAAGGCCTCATTAGGGTTAACCAAGGAGTGCAATTTCTTCCATATCCTAGATACCCTGATTATGAATCTACAAATGTCTGGAATAGCTGTGATTCTGAAGATGATGATGAGGAAGACTGAATTACTTTTATGTCTGTAATATGTGTTAGACTATGTGCTTTGGACTTGAGATTTGTAATGTGTTGTTTATTTTTAGGTTTGGAATTGAGACATGTGTTGTGATGTGTTATAAATTATATAGTCTGGGCTTGCTACATTTGCATTTGTGTGTTTATTTGGATTATGTGATGGTTTGGACTTATATTTAATTGTTATTATGATGTTTGTATTTTGTTAGTATTTTGATTTAAATTCTAGGGTAGTAACTGTTTTTGTGTGTTTAGTACTGTGTTAGTTAGTTAAGGATTGAATTTAATTCTATATCTTTTGAAAAGTTGCAAATCTTGCTAACTTTAGTTTTAAATTTTAAACTTAAAAAACTGCAACCCTATATTTTTCTTTTATCTTGTTAGTGTGTTTGTTTTTATGTTGAGACTATGAAGTCAAAGTTAGTGTGTTAGTTTGTTTTTATGTTTTTACCCACTACTTGGAAGTTTATTGAATCTCTACATGTTAAATTAAAATGAAAATGATAAAAAAATTGATCAAAATTAATTTTACTCTTGTTTTTAGTTTTATACTTGTATACTTAGGATATAAAAATTGTTGTAAGCATGTTATTTCAATTTTCTGATGTTAACTATTTAATCTGTTAAAAATCTAAGTTTGGGGGGGTGAAAAATATTTTCAAAACTTGAATTTTATTTGTTCTCAAATGTGCTATAAGCGAATTTGATTTAAAAAGAAAAATAATCATGTACATGAAGTTATATTAAGGAAAAAAAATTATTTAAGAAATGAGTAAGAGAATTTTAGCAATGAAGAAAAACTTTCAGTTAAAATTTTTTAGTGTAGAAAATGTTTAATATAAGTAACTATCTTTAGTAAGAAAAATTTACAAATTTAGACTTTTATATTTAATACTTAAATATCTTTTATTAAAATAATTTTTAAAACTATTATTATATTTATAAGTGAAAGATTTATATCATGACTTTGCTTTAGGAAAGGAGAAGTGTAATTCAAAATTATTAAAGGTCTATCCAGATATAATAATCCTTGCCTGAAAAAAAGAAAAAGAAAAAAAAAAGAAAAAGAAAAAAAGTAAGGGAGGAGAAGCTTGAGGATTAGTGCCTAATCAAAAATTGGTTTCCACATTTGATCTTTTTAAAGTATAAGACTTGAGAAACTCTTAAGCTTAAAGATATAATATGGTAAGTAAAATTATTTGAAATAAAAATTTTTAAGTAGAGATAATAAAAGAACTAAATTCTAAATTTTGAAAATCTACAATATTTCTAAATTAGATAGGAACTCATATTTTCATATTTCTTGACATTAAAAATTTCTAAAACCTTAAGTTTGTCTCATTTACTGAACTCATTTACTAATTATTTTTTCTAAATTGGACTACTAAATTTTTAAATCTAAATTTTAGTAACTTCTGAAGAAACTCATATACATATCATACTTATTTAGTTTTTAAAGATTGAAGTGTCACTTGAGGACAAGCAACACTTTAAGTTTGGGGATTTCAATACACCTAAAATACATAATATTTTTACACATTTTTATACTTATTTTTGAGATATTACGCTTTAATGGATGGTATTTGTGTGTTTTTCTTTCAGGTATAAGTAAAAATGTGAAAAATGCTAAAAGGAGTGAAAAATGATCAAATTTAGAGCAAAAATGTGAAAATTGTGCTAAAGTGTTTTGGTGCTTAAGCGTCAGATCCGGCGCTTAAGTACCAGTTAAACAGAGAAGGTCGCGCCTAAACGTCAGAGACCTCACGCTCAACAGAGAAGGCCGCGCCTAAGCGTCAAAGGCAGTTATTTGGCGGTTTTCTTCATTTGGTCTATCTTTTTTTGGGGATTTTGTGTCACCATCAGGACTAGAAACGAAAATATTATTAAAAGAATTGTGAAAGGAGGCATCCCTTGGAGAATACATCGAATTTGGACACATTTTGAAGAATTTTCAAGGAACTTTTTGGAAATTTATAAAAGAAGTTAAGACATTTGAGATGGGTGCTTGAAGAGGGAGAGAGTGTTGGGTCTTGAGAAGATCGTGAAGAATCTTGTGAAGAGATTCAGGCACCACCAAAAATTTACTTTATTCTTTTTGTTCTTAGTTTTATTTTGAGAGTTTAGAGTGTTGTAAAAGAGAAGAGATTCAAAGGAACTTCAAGAGCTTGGTGGAGGATTTAAGATAAGTTTTTATTTTTTGTTTTGAACTACTAGTTTTAATTGAGATTTCTTGTTGGTTTGACAAAGATTTCTACTTTTAAACTAAAGTGTAGTTTTGTTTTCTTCTTGGATTCTGAGTAGTTTTCTTTATATTTCTCCTTAAAATGATAAGTAAATAAAGTGTTGGATGGAAGTTATGGAGAGTATTAATCTCTAATGTTGGTAGAAGCTGTGATGATTTAAATCCACGAACTGCATTTACTTCTTGATTTGGCCTATCCAGATGTTAAAATTTGTTGTGAGAACATGTAAGAACCGGGCTGGTATTGTCTTAGTCAACAATTAGAAAGAATCACATGAGGTTGTATGAATGAGAATGTAGTTCATATGATT
>NW_018251311.1:8408-11143 GCF_001263595.1 Phalaenopsis equestris | reverse complement strand
TCGAGGAAACTCTAGAGTGAGAGCTATTATCTTCCATGCCTAGCCAGTCTTCAGAACTATTCAAATTTTAAATTAGTCAATGTTCTTTATAACATCTCTAATAAGGGCAAAGAATATAATTGCTCCTATTTAGCACAACACAACTTGCATACTTTCACAACAGAATTCCTATGCTTATTGCTGATTCATGATAAAGAGAAAAATATTTTCAAATTCAGTACTTTTCTTTTTCATAACCTAAAGTTATTTTTTAAAATTGTTACTGTTTTGTCAAAATATCAAAAATACCAAAAAGATTTGAATTTTAATACTGCAAAAATATTTATAGTTTAAGTAATTGTCTTTTTAAAAGGGAAAGTTTGTTGTTCAATAGAGCATATTACATAATTTTCTTGTGGGTTCGATATTCAGGTCTTAATAAAAAAAGTGATCTATTACTTGATAATGATATGTATACTTATGTAATATCCCAATATATATATAAATTGAGAAGTTAAATTCTTATTTTCTTAAGGATCAAGTTTTGACTCTATTGCAAAGTAAGGAAATATAAGTGAAAATATAATCAGAGACATTTTTATATTATTGCATATAAACAGTCGGGATCATCCCCTAGAGAAAAAAAGAAAGAGAAGATACAGGGGATACGGGATTCAGATACAATAACCCTTTGGGACTCAGCTCCACATTTAGCAAGGTAGTTGGCTGGTTTGTTGCCTTCCCTGTTAATAAAATTTAAGTCCAACATCATATCCTTCATAATGTGCCTCATCTGATTGATCCACTAGAGAATATGTCAGGGGGGATTGTTCCTGCCAGTCATGTAATCCAAAAGCTAAGAAGAGTCTGTCTCCACCTGTAAAGAAGTCTGGTAGTGCAGAAAATAGTTTCCCTTGTAATCTTTGGAGACTCCTCCAATACTAGCTCTCAGTGGAGAGTAGCTTCCATCTATGTTGACTTTGAAAAAGGGGTAGGTGGGCTTCTTCCAAAAAACCTTAATCACTGTATGGCTGGGAGGTCTTGCAGTGTTTGTCAAATTCATGATGTTAGGATAATTTTTCAAGTGAACTAGTTTCCTGACGAATGTCAGGCAGTTTGATACCACCTTTCCTGTGCTTACCTACTACACCTCATATTTGACCTGGTTTCTAGTTGCCCATATAAACCAGGTAGCAATGAAAGGGATAGGTCCAGCCTTACTGTCTTTCCATCTCCCCAAACAGGTGAATAGGCTGTTCCATTCCAGATTAATTGTATATATCTTTAGGTGAGTTAACAGTGACCTCCAGACCCTTTGAGAGAACTGGCAAGTAAAAAACAAGTGGCTAGCAGGTTCCTCAGTAGTTCCACACAGAAAGAAGATAGAAGAACCTCTCAATCCCTTGAGCCTTAAGATATAATTAGTAGAAATCAGGTTGTTGAAGCATCTCCAGCTGAAAAAAGACATGGAGGGTGAGAGGAATTTGTTTCACAAACCTTCACCCCATGGTACCTCAGCCCAATAATATAGCTTGTTGTAAATTGCTTTAGTTAACCTCTGGTTAGAAGTGGCATTTAAAACCAGATGGTCTTGTTATTTCTGTCAAAGGCAATTCTGGAGACCTATTATGTTGAATGATCAGTAAGGAGGACTTGAGCTTGTCTAGAAACCAAATATTCCCCTCCCAACAATCCTGCACCTTTAAGTTCCACTCAATGTTCTCAATTAGAGGTTCCAGTAGTTTAGTGGGGCACCATCTATCCTACCAGAAATGGATATTTCCATGTCCTAGATCCCAGAAAAACTGTTCCTCAGCATCCTCTCTAGCTCTAAGCATATTTCCCCAAGTTATGGAGTCCCCTAGTCTCTTGGTTACCTTATTTGGATGAGCAAATCTACAATATTTGGTAGATAAGAACTGTGTCCACAAAGTGTCTTGTTGTCTGAATCTAATCCAAAGTCTGCACAAGCTTATATGTTGAAGATGTTGTAAGCCTCTGAACCCCAGGCCACCTGCTGAAAAGGGTTTTGCAATTTTTTGCCAACTAGCCCATATCATTTGCTTCCTCTGACCGACTCAAAGAAACTTGTTAAAACTTCTCTCTAAAAGGAGTTAGGTACTTTTCTTCATAATAGTCATTTGTAGAATGTAAGAAGGGAAAGTTGTTACGATGTTTTGCAGTAAGGTGATTCTGTCACCATTGGATAAAAAATAGTTAGTCCAACATTGTAATTGTGCATTAATTTTATCCACCACCTCATCAATGTGTGACTGCTTAGTCCTTCCTTTGAGCAATTGCACTCCCAAATACTGCAACGGTATAGATAGTGGAAAAACCTATTAGATTCATGATCCATTGCTTAATTAATGGGGGAACCTGTTTGCTGAAAAGGACTTGGCTTTTATCTTTGTTGAATTCCAACCCTGAAGTATTTTGAAACTCCTGGAGGCACCCATATAGCATTCTTGCAGCAGCTTTATTTTCCCTTAAAAAGATCACTATATCATCAGCATAGATCAAATGGCAAATGTCTAAAGTTGACTTGTGTTGATACTGATTATAGTTTTTTCTTTTGCTTGAACTGTCTAGCATCCTAGAAAGATATTCCAGGACTAAAATGAAGATTGTAGGTGATTAGGGGATCTCCTTGTTTTAGTCCTCTAGAAGCTTTGAAGAAACCATGAGCCCTTCTATTAATCAGTACAGAATTTCTATTCCCTTCAAGCCATCTGCTAAACCCTAATATATATATA
>NW_018251311.1:4889-8282 GCF_001263595.1 Phalaenopsis equestris | reverse complement strand
ATATGTATGTATGTATATATATATATATATGTATGTATGTATTTCAAAATATCAAAATATTTTCCTTGATTAAGGATAGTAGCCTTAAGAAAAATTTTCGAAGACAGTAGTTGTATTTTAAATATATAAATGTACTTTACATATAATTTCATAATTATTGCTTTAAATAATTACAAAAAAATATATACTAACTTTTGATGTCTCAATTAGCCTATGGGTAAGTGATCAATGAAGTTTAATAATAACTGAAGCAATAATGTGAGAATTAGAAGGGTGTAACCCTAAGGGCATATTTGTAAATATGGAGTTTGTACTTTAAACCCTCATTAAATAATTTTTAGGGTAAATCAGAGAAAGAAAAGGATAAAATTATAATGATAAGTTGACTGAAGTGTTTGAAACCAAGAGATAACTAGGGTAGTAACCAACTCATGAAATTTTCTAAAAGGGTTAAAAATTTAAATATTTGAATTGTTGGATAAAGGTAGATGTACCAGTTTGTATGCATAGGTAATGAGGGGTATGGATTAGAGGACTTCTAATTAATTAATTTAAACCTCAAATATTACTTTGAAAGATTTCCTTAATCCTTCTGATGAAGATCAAATACAATTTACAAAATTTTCCTAAAAAAAGCCGTAAAAGCTTTGTTGTGAGTTAGGCTTATATTAAGATCATTGAAATTAAAACAAAGTTTACTAAGGAAATATAAGTAGTGATGAAATACCATATGGACCTACAAGCTCGGCTTAAAGGTGAACTTGCAAAACTCTAGTATTTGCAAATATGCCCTTAAGGGCCTACCTCATACAAACTCTCACCACAAGTCCACAAGTTTGAGAATAGATCAAGGTCCATACCCATGGGTTGATTAAGTCATAAGAAGTAACAAAACATTCAAAACCCATTTATTTTAAATTGTTTACACCTTTAACAGAGGTTAAGGAATAAAATTGCTCTTATTTGACACAATACCTTAGTTATATTTTAAAAATTATTTTCCTATAATAATTATAAACTCATTGCAAGGAGAAGGATGTTTTCTACAAATTTAAACTCTTCATACATTATTAGTTTAGAGTAGTGGTAAGTTTGCATTTTAAAACCTTCTAGATTACCTTGCATTTTCATTTTTCATTTGCTTAGCATACTTAGCATTCCTTTAATTCTATAGAATTAGATATTACACAAGAACTTGCGATCATTTACTATATAAGTTTTCTACAATTAAAAAGTAGGTTTTATTAAAGTCAATTTTACAAGAGTTTTAGCTTTCCTCGTGGGATCGATACTGGGGTTTTCAAAGAAAATCTTATATTACTTGAAACGATACATATACCTGCGTAGTACCCCTAGTGTATAAACCCTTTCTATCATCTTTATATAATATTTAATTTTATACGCTAGCCGCTAAATATAAATTGGGTCAAGCTTTTGGCTATATTTCTAAATTTAAATAATTACATAATTACGGTCGGGCCAAGTTTTTGGCACAGTCATCGGGTAACTAACAACGAAACCTTTTTTACTTAAGAAAATCTTTAATTTTTAATTGTATAAAAATTATAGTTTTATTTTTATTTACGTGCTTGTATTTAAAAATATATAAAAAAGATATATATTTACTATTTAGTTAGTGTGTTTTGCTTGTTTTATTATTTATCTTCAAAAATTGTATGCAGGATGTGAAGGTTCAGTACCTTAAGATTATGAGTTAGAGTGAATTATTAGAAAAATTGGAAAACAAAAACAAATTCATAATTTCCAAGAAATGTCAAATACTATACATAATAATTTAAAAAAACAAATTGATGAGAATGTAACAAAACCATTAAGAGATTATGTTAACCCTATGGTAGATGAATTCATCGAAGTATACAAATTCCTGCCATAGAAGCTAACAGATATGAATTAAAACCTGCTATCATTCAGATGATACAAAATAACCAATTTGGGGGAACTTCATCTAAAGATTCTAAGTTACACCTTGCAAGTTTCTTAGAACTTCGTGCCACATTTCACAAAATGTGGTTAAACTCATTAGGACCTTGATCTATTAGAACCAGGAGTGACCTAGCAATGAAATTCTTGATTAAGTATTTTCCACCATTAAAGACTGCTAAGCATAGAAATGATATTACATCTTTTTGCCAATTTGAAGGGAAATCATGATACAAGGCTGGAGAGTGCTGTAAACTTGGGAACACTTTAAAGAAGTTCTTAGGAAGTCTCCACACCATTCTTTGCCCGATTGGTTAATAATTCAAATAATTTATAATGGATTAGTAGGAACTCTTAGATATATTATTGATGTTGCTGCTAGTGGATCATTAATGTTAAAACCTTTTGATGAAGCATATTCTTTAATTGAAGAAATAACTACGAATAATTTTCAATGACCTTCTGAATGAGTAAATCCTAAAAGATTAGTCAGTGTTCATGATTTTGATGTTATTTCTATGTTAACATCTCAAGTAGCTGCAATATCAAGAAAGTTAGGTCAATTGAAAATGAATTTATCTCAAACACCTCAAGTGATTAAAGAAAATTCATTTTGACAAATAATTGATTCCAACATTCCTACATTTCAGACTTTGAATGCAATTAACAATAAACCTAATAACCCCTATTCTAACTTTTACAACCCAGGTTGGAAAAACTACCCCAACTTTAATTAGAATAACAATTCTGGTGGTGCAAACCAGCAATTGGGAAACAATCAAGCAAACTCACTAGGAAATTGGAACAACCAATGTAGTGCTAACTATAGACCAACTTATCCTCCTAGATTTAATAGTAATCAACAAATTAAAGAAAGGAATTTGTCTATAGAAGAACTAGAGCTACACATGGGTAATCAATTACTAAGTCAATGAACAATAATTAGAAATATGAAAAATCAACTGGGACAAATTGCTAACGCTCTTAGCAATAGGCCTAAGGAAAGTCTTCTGAGTAATATTGAAGTTAATCCTAAAAACCAGAACATAGAACAAGTTAAAGCTCTCCAATTAAGAAGTGGAAGAGAATTGGAGATGAGGGTTTAAAAAAAGAATGAAGTTGAGAAAGATAGAAAATAAATTGAAAAGTTTGAACAAGATATTCCTCAAGACCAAGAAAAACTTATTTCTCCAATGAAGATCAATTTAGAATGACTACCACCTCGATTTCCTCAGAGAATTCGATAACAAAAATTAGATAAATAATTCTCAAAGTTTCTGGAAATATTTAAGAAGTTAACTATTAATATTCCATTTGTTAAAGCTCTGGAACAATGTCGAGCTATGCAAAGTTTACGAAGGATATTCTTAATAAGAAGATGAAGTTTATAGATAATGAGACCATTGCCCTTAGTGAATAGTGTAGCGCAATAATTCAGAAGAGACTTCCTCA
>NW_018251311.1:0-3802 GCF_001263595.1 Phalaenopsis equestris | reverse complement strand
TGGATCAAATGTTAAACAGACTAGCGAGGCACAGATATTTCTGCTTTTAAGATGAATATGTCAGTTAACACCAAATTCCTATAGCTTCTAAGGATCAAGAAAAGACCACATTCAGAGTCCTTACTGGACTTTTGATTTTAGATAGATGCCCTTTATATGTAATGCACTTGCAACTTTTCAAAGATGTATAATGTCCATTTTCTGTGATTTAGATGAGAAAGAAATATAATTTTCTTTTAGAAAACTTTTTGGTGTTTGGTAATTCATTTGAATCATGCTTAAATTATTTAGAAAAAGTACTAAAACATTGCGAAGAGACAATTAGAAGAAATACTAATTTAGGATTGAAGGAGAAATTGTACTTAGATATAAAATTTTTAAAATAGTCCAATGAAAATTCATGTTATTGCTAAACTACCTCCTTCTACTACAGTGAAAGGAATTAGGAGTTTCTTAGGACATGTTGGTTTCTACAAGCGATACATCAAAGATTTTTCAAAAATTACTAAGACTCTATGCCAACTTTTTAAAAAAGATGTCTTATTTGTTTTTAATCAGGAACGCCTAAATGTCTTTGAGTTATTAAAAGAAAAATTAATCACCGCTCCTATTATTTTTTTACCCAATTGGGGGAAACCATTTGAGTTGATGTGTGATGCGAGTGATTATGCTATTGGGGTTGTTCTGGGACAAAAATATGATAAAATTTTCAAAGTAATATATTATGTTTCAAAGTAATATATTATGTTAGTAAAACTCTTAATGAAGCTCAAATTAATTATACTACTACAGAAAAAGAGTTATTAGCAATAGTATGAGCCTTTGATAAATTTAGGTCTTACCTTATTGGAACTAAATGTATAGTGCATACAAATCATTCTGCTATTAAATATCTGATGTTGAAGAAGGATACAAAACCAATGTTAATTAGGTGCGTCCTTCTGATGCAAGAATTTGATTTTGAGATAGTAGATAGGAAGGGAATGGATAATCAGATTGTTGATCATCTATCTAGGCCAAAACATGAAAATTTGGATTACATTGGAAATGAAATTAATAAATATTTTCCAGATGAAAACTGTAATTGAATGACGTGTTCCGTGGTATGAGAACATAGTTAGTCGCATTTTACCCTATGGTTTGACATACCCGCAACAAATGAAGTTTAGGCATTATACAAGATCTTACTTCTGAGATGACTCATATCTATATAAATAATGTAAGGATCAAATTATTAGAAGATGTGTACTTATGAAAGAAACTCAACAAAATATTCAGAAATGTCATGATTCTGATTTTGGGATTGATAAAAGTGCACATAAAATTTCTTAATCTAAATTTTATTGGCTTACAATATTTTGAGATGTTAATACTTATATTAAAACATGTGTTCGATATCATCGGGTAAGCAATACTTTTGAAGAAATGAAATACCCCTCAATGTTACTTTAGAGTTTGAAATTTTTTATGTTTGGGGTTTAGACTTTGTGGAACCATTTTATACCATCTTTCAAAAATATATACATCTTGGTTGATGTGGATTATGTTTCAAGGTGGATAAAAGCTATAACTTTAACTCGTTATGATGCTCGAAGTGTTGCCAAATTTTTAAAGAGAAAAAAATTTAGTAGATTTGGGATGCTGAGAGTAATAATGACAGATGGGAGAAGTCATTTCAGGAATACGAAGATTGAAAAATTAGTTAAAAAATATTGTATTAGACATAGAATTACCACTATTTATAATCCTCAGTCCAGCGGTCTGGCAGAATTATCCAACCGAGAAATAAAAAATTTTTTGGAGAAAACTATAAGTCCTAATAGAATAAATTGGTCTGATAGACTAGATGGAGTCTTATGGGCTTATAGGATGACATATAAAACTTCTATAGGAATAACCCCATATAAACTCATATTTGGGAAGACTTGTCACTTACTAGTAGAATTGGAGCATAAAGTCTATTGGGCTATCAAAGAATCTAACTTTAACTTGAAAGATGCTGGTGAGAGATGAGTATTGCAATTGAACGAGCTTAAGGAAATCAAAAATGAATTTTATGAGAATGTAAAGATTTATAAGGAAAATCTAAAATTATGGCATGATCAAAAGATTTAAATAAAGAATCTAGAATATGGATAAGAAGTTTTACTATACAAATCAAGATTGAAATTACTTCCTGGGAAACTAAAGTCTAGGTGGATGGGGTCATTCATTGTGATAAAAGTTTATCCTTATAGTGTTGTGGATATCCAGGATCCGAAAATGATAAAATTTTCAAAGTGAATGAACATAGGCTGAAATCTTACTTTAATGGAAATAGATATATATCTAATGAAATATTAATGTTGGGTCAACCTGAGTAAGATGTGGGTACGTCAGGCTGATAATTTTAAACCAAGCGATTTGTGGGAGACAACCCATATCTATTAGAATGAAATGAGTTTAGTTGGTTTAGATTTGTTTGTGTGTATTTACTTAATTGAGTTTGAGAGTCGCACAGATGTTGTTACTACTTAAAACAATATAATTCATGACCTAGGGGAGGTTAATACGTGTATTAAGACATATGGCAAAGCAGTGTATAATTGTGCACTAGCGTCTTGGCGCCCAAACCTGGCGCCTAGGGCGCCTAGGCACCCAAATCTGGTCTCACTATTACTGAATCACGAAATAGATCAGTTTTTCTTCTGACGGTTTTCACCACTTCAATTGATTTTGTTCTTCACCATTTTAGAAGATTTGGGAGTGATAGAAGTCTTGAGGTCGCACCGGATTTCAAGAATCATGGATTTCAATGCTTTGTCAATTCCAACTCTTAGAGTCTTTGATCATAAGAAGTTCATAAGCAAAGAAGCGCAGAGACTTCATCATAAGACTTTGGTGAAGTAGAAATTGATAAAAGGAAAGAGGATTCATCGTGCCTAGAGGGCAGATCAAGGCAATTATCGCACAGATTTGTAAAGTGTTTTGCTACAGCACTACCCCTGTCGTGATCTTTGTTGTGAAGGAGTTCGATGCAAATATTCATGGATTAAATCATGGACTGGTTTATGTTCAAAGGAAGTTAGTACCTTCAAGAATCAACGAGTTTCTCTTATTGGATGGCGTGCCAATTTGCGAATTTGCTATCTTTACTCTGACTGGAAAAAATTTGACTGAGATCTTCAGATTCCTGACAGACAGCGATGAACGTCGTAAATTTAGAAGTGATTCCAAGGTTAGTTTTCTTGCTGCAAGATTAAATTCATCATCTATGCCTTCACACTTCTTCATTTCTGCCAAATTACTTCCTACCACGAATATCAAGGAAGAAACGAAGGAAACTGCAATCCTCAATTATTGTATTCAGATGGGAAAACATATTGATGTGGGGGCACTTATGTATAGATTTATCATTGGAGTTGCACTAAATGGATATATGACTAGGCTTGGACACCCTGTATTTATTTTCTCACTTTCTAGTCAAGTCCATGTCCCTTATGAAAGTTGGGAAAAGATACTTTTTCCTTGAAAGCCCATGGACCAGCCTATCTAAGGGGTGACAACATTGATCTTTATGCGACGCATGGAGGATGTTCTTCTATGGATCAGTCTTCACGCCCTTCCACATCATCAGCATCTTGACGAGCTGATAGTTTGGCAAGTATCTTAGAGGCAGTGGGGAATATAAAGAAGGAGATATTAGTGATTCATAACACGATCAGTAACATCACTGATCAATTCGATCATCTAGATTAGCAAATGAAATAACAGTCGGACCATACTGTCGTAGTCCATGATGCACAGGTTCAGATGTACAAGA
>NW_018251310.1:1850-41511 GCF_001263595.1 Phalaenopsis equestris | reverse complement strand
AACCCCACACCAAAAATAGTGCCGACATTTACTTGGGATGAGAAATGAGAAATGCAACGAGCCTTTGAAAGTATTATTGAATACTTAATCACATGTTCTGTGTTTGTAGCCGCAGTCTCGGGTCGACCGTTGATACTTTATACCGTTGCATTAAATGACTTCCTCGGAGCCCTGCTAGCTTAGGTCAATGATGTGGGTAAGAAAATACCTTATACTAATTAAGTCGACGTCTAATACCAGTGGAGTTAAAGTGTCCTCCCATTGAGAAGCATTGTCTAGCTTTGCTTTTTGCCACTCAAAAGCTTAGGCACTGCATGCTTGATCATAAGGTCAACCTTATCTCAAAAGTTAATTAATTGCAATATTGATAACCCAACCAACACTTCCGGATGAATAGCAAGATGGTCGATGAATATTTTTGTAATTTGGTATAAATTTCGTGCCTCTTCGCGCCATCAAGGGATAGATTTTAGCAGACTTCCTCGCAGCGCACCCGGTGCCAGCTGATTCTCCGTTCAAAGATGACCTACCAAACGGGCAAGTGATGAATATCGAACATCCCAAAGCTCAATGTTGGGAGATGTACTTTTATGGAGCTTCGTGAGCCAAAAAATTTAAGGATTCACTAACAATAATCTCTAGCAAGTGATGCGGGCAGATGTAGTATACTATTTTTGCAATTATTTTTCAATATTACAAAATATCCATGACAGTAATAATAATAAATATGCAAATGTAAACCCTAACAATAATGAATTTAATGAAAATAATTTATCTTTTAAAATCTTTAAACTACTAAATCCCCCAATAATAACATAAGTATACGTATCACTCTAGTAATAAAGGGCTCTGATGGAGTCCTAGATATCGATCCCACAAAGAAGTTGAAAATGCTTATAAATAAATTCTTATATTTACAATGTAAATCACAATTTAAACTACAAAATTGAAGTACTAAAATTGAATCCAAAGCATTAGAGTGAATATTAAATAAAATGCAGTTAAAAGAACTAAGTTAACTAAACTAATTGTTAAACTTTCAAAAGTAAATTTACAAAAAAAACTAAACAAGTGAGATTTAAGGAAACATCCTTTCCCTTTACAATGAGTATATGGATTATGAAGAAATTAAAAGCATTTGAAATATATATATATATATATATATATATATATTATTTTGTGTCAAATAAGAGCAATCCTATTCATTACCCTCTTCCAAGTGCATAAAGAACATTGAATAATCCATAGTTTGGTCCTTAATTATGTGGTTAAGCTGGGAGGATACCAGCTGCCACTCCAGAGCTCCCACTACTCCATTGTTTGAGGGTTAACAATCTTGCATTAGTTTCCAATCAATCGGACCAAATTGGGAATTTTAATCTCACTTTAAAATCTCCAATTCTTCATCCAACAAATAATATTTCCCTATTTATTTGCACTCAACTCCATGGATTACATCCTCTCCCATGAATTCAAATGTGATTCTCAGTATGTTATAGAAATCATAGCCCTTTTGGAACATCTGTTTCTCAATAAATTTTAACATTTCAATTGGCCAGATCGAAAAGTAAATGAATATAGGAGTTTAAATCATCACAAATTTTTGACATTTTAAACTTTATAAAACAAAATCAATTCTTCAAAAAACCATATTTCAAAGTAGGGAGAAGGATAAAGAAGACTACTCAGAATTTATGAGAAGGATACGACAAAACACATATTTCATATATAAAAATAAGTTTACGAAACAAAGAAGAAAAATAACACAACTTAAATTCCCAAGCAAACTCCTAGAAGTTTTTTCCAAGTCTTTCTCTCTTTACAAGCACTCTCAATTCTCTCTTATAATTGTAATGAAGAAGAAATCTCTCACCTTCCCTCTCCTCTTACAATCCTTGAAGAAAATCTCCAAGCCCTTAACTTTATCTCTCTCTCTCTCTTGCCTTCTTTGAACTCTCTCTCTCACGCCTCTCTTTAGCCCCCCTTTTAATTAGCACACATGCTTCTCCACATGCGACTTCCCTCTCTTTTATTAGAGGATGTCTCCCTCTAAAATAAATTCAAAACTCCCTCCAAAATTTTATCCAAAAGTCAAATCTTTTGAATTCAAAAGACATGTCTATTAATTCAAGAGACATATCTCTTCATAAATGAACCTTCCAAAATTTTTAGATAAATTTAATCACTCCATGGGGCTTTTAGAATAAGTGTCCCTTTCAAAATTTGTGCAAAATTCATTTTGAACAGCCTTAATCCACAAAAAGTGGTCTCTGGTGCTTCAGGCGCCAAGTGCTTAAGACCGTGCTGTTTGGGTTTTGGTGCTTTGGTGCCAAATCTGGCACTTCAGGTACCAACTCTATGTAAAATGATACTTTAGGCTCTAGTTCTGGCACTTCAAGTGCAAGTTCTCTGTATAATGGCTCTTCAAGCGCCAGAATCTCAAAATTTGTTATTTTGACTCTAAATTTCTTTTTGTTACTTTTGCTCCAAATGCCTAAGATTGATATACCTACAAGAAAAACATAAAAATACAATTCTTTAAAGTACAATATCACTAAAAATAAGCCTAAAATGTATACTTAAAATAACACATTATTTTTGTGTATCAGCAAGGCAAGAATAGGTTTGGTTTTCGTTACACTAGACCAATGGATGTTAAGGTTCTCATATCACAAGATAGAGCCATGTACAAATAATGAAGCAGAGTATGAAGACTTGATAATTGGACTAAAGATGGCAATACTAATCCAAATAACACACATAAACATTTACGGTGACTCGTAGCTTGTCATTCAGCAAGTGATAGTACAGTACAAGATTATGAAGCCCGGCTTGGAGCAATAACACCATTACACCATGAAGCTGTTGGAGCAAATTCCCAATGTGGCATTGTACTGAATACCAAGAAGGGATAACGCTCATGCAAGTTCTTTAGCCAGGCTCGTTAAGGTGTTAGCATGTCCATCTAAAGATTCGATTGACATCACAATATATGGACGCCAAATTCTATCTCAGATCGACATGTACACCTTACATAAATTAGAAAATGAAGAAACAATAGCTGCAATGGTTGAAGGTACAATGAACTGGCCCCAACCGTTTCTTGAGTACTTACAAAATGGAAAATTACTAGAGGACAAGTCAGCAACACATCAGATTAAGAAGAGAGCATTGCGGTACGCCTTAATGGATAACATCTTATTTAGAAGGTCTTTTGATCAAATGTGGTTAAGGTGTTTGAGCAAGTAAGAAGTGCATAAGATCATCAAGGAAGTACATGCAAGACTGTGTGGTGCTCACCCGTCAGGCCCAAAGATGAAGATGAAACTAAGAGGATAGGGTATTTTCAACCAACCAAGATGACCGACTGCATGCAAACTATCAGAAGCTACCATCAGTGTCAGGTGCATGGAGCGGTCTTACATCAACCTCCGAATGTGCTACACCTAGTGATTGTGTCATGACCATTTGAATGTTGGCGGATAGACATAGTGGGTCTGATAGACCCTCCATCTTTAAAAGGGCACAAATTCATTCTTGCCGAGACATATTATTTCTCAAAGTGGGCAGAGGCAATGCCATTACAAGAAGTCATAGTAAATTGTGTTCTTTAGTTCATCAAGACTCAGATAATTTATGATTTCAGTGTTCCCAGTAAGATTACAATGTTTCAGCCTTCAAGAGCATAAAATCAACAACTTCTCCAGATGACATGGGATAAGCTGGAGATAATCTACGATCTACTACACCAGAGCAAACAGACTAGTAGAGGCTTTCAATAAGAACTTTGAGTAGATTTTAAAAAAGACATTAGATGGTAATAAAATAGGATGGCATGAACAACTACTAGAGGCATTATGGGCTTATAAAATGACATATAGGACTTCAACTTAGTCTACACCCTATGATTTACTGTACCTGTCTGAGGCCTTGCTCCCTTTGGAAGTGCAGCTACCCTCTCTCAGGATCACCATAGCCAACAAGATTAAAATAAAAGAGAAAAACAAACTCAAACTTGAATAATTATAAAACCTTAAAGGGAAACGACTGTCAGCGCAATAAACATAATGGAACAAGCTCACGACAAGCTGATCTGCCCAAGGGCTTTCAATGTTGGTGACCTTATCCTCTTTATTAGAAGATATATTCTTGCACACTGCAAGAAAGGGGAAGTTTGAACCAATTTAGGAGTGACCGCTTGCTGTCAAAAAGGTCTACTCTGGAGGATCTTACCAGCTGGTAGACTGTCAGGGTGAAAGACCTATGCTTCTAATCAACGGGTGATACCTGAAGAAGCATTACGTATCATGATACTTACCCCCTAAAAATGTTGATGTGTTGATTTTGTTTATGATTGGGCCAATAAAATAAAATGATTTGTTAAAGAAAAAAAGAGAAAGAATTTTTCATAAATAAAATCAAATTTTATTTCACTAAAATTACAATCTTATAAAATTTACACATGTAAAAAAACACATACACAATTTTAATATAAATAAATAAATAACGATCAATAACGGTATATTTTTCTAGTTAAGATTGAAATTCAGCTCGCTGACCTTTCTCCTATTTCTTACTTGAAATATAAGGTCAGAGGATGATTTTATCTATTAAAAATGATATCAATCTTGCATTGGATGAAGAAAAGGTTGCATGGGGTGTCATCATAAACTTTGACCTGGACTTCGAGCAAGTCAAAATGGACAATGAAGGAGCCCTATTGAAAGTGGTTGGTTTAGAAGAAAAAGAAGGCTTGAGAATAGTGCTCAAGTTTCAGAGTAAGGGAGACACTACTACTGAGAAAAAAATGAAAGATCATAATAATGGGAATGAAATACCAAGGACCAATAGTTTGACCAAAGGGGCTAGATAGGTATAGTCCATTGCCCTAACTTCAGAAGGAAGGCTTGTCGGTGCTTTGGTGGAGGGAGTTCCACCAAGGCCGCCTAAGAAAGCAACATTATTTCACACACATCATCGCAATGTGAATCATCGCAAACACCAAATGCTCGAACAATTGGAAAGGAGAATGAGTGCAAAGTAGTGTTGACACGTTTCTCAGTAGTGTATGAGGAAGCCTAGAGATCAGATCGGTCGATGGAGGATGCAATTCTCCCATCTCCAGTGAGATAGATAGATATGGTTCTAGCTATGGAGCCCTTCTTGCTAGAGCATACTAATAGAGGCTTGTGAAGGTTGCAAAGAATGCGATGCTCCTCTAGAAGAGAGCATCATACTCCCTATGACACAGAGACTCAAGGATCACCAGGATGTGGAGCCATATGTTTGTAGTCTGTACAAGCTAAATGATTACAGATCATCTCAGAAGAAAAATTACAAAGGTTTCAAAGGTTCTCTAGAAGAGTTTTGAACATTTTAAGCTAATACAGTGGATTTATGTTAACATTCTTGAAGGATTGAAGTTAAACATTGATGTATTTTTAGAGACTAAATGAAGAAGAATAGTAAACTATGTATTCCTCCTTAGGGACTTGGGTCGGTGTAGGCCATTTAAGGAGGAATACATTATATGAGCCGCAAAAGTGGATGCATAGAAATGCACGACTTAACATTCAATTTGGTTGTTGTTATAACTTCACAGTCGATAAAAAAGGGAATCCATCAGGCATCTTAAGACTTGATGAAGTAGATTTTATGCCCTCCGTAATAAATAAGATGACCTAGAGAATGATTCCTAGCACATCATACCAACGGATTGTGTCCCCAATAACTGCATTATTAACATCTACGAAGAGGTGGATTGCATTCCGCCCCACATAGATCACCATGATTTTGTCAGACCCTTCTGAATAGTATCATTCATCATCAAATGTGACATAATGTTTGGAAAGGAGATGGATATTGTCAGAAGAGGTGAATTCTGAGGACAAGTAAAGATTCTTTTGCTCGTGAGGCCTGTCATGGTTCTTAAAGGGAATGGAGCTGACCTGGCTACGCATTGAATTCTAGGTGTACCACAAAGGAGAGTGTCTATCACTTTCAAGAGGATGGATGACAACAAGGTGCCATATGGATACCATCTTGACCCAGATCACAAAGGACTATTGCCTTTGAAGTTGTGAGATAGCACACCTCTAAGCGTGTACAAAGGGAATTTTCTCTTAGAGTATGCCTTAAGAGGATGGTTAGTCTTCACAATTCCATACAAAAGGGGTGGACACAACAAATAGCTCAGAGATAGAGATAGCTCTACAAAGCATATGTTATTTCATATGCTTTCCAGGATTGGCACCCGACAACAATATCATATTGTATTTTTGATGCATCAAAATTTCTAAAGAGTAACGAAGTTTGATTTTGTCACCATGTGTGATTGATTTAATGTCGTTGGACTAAATCTTGGATTCGGTAAATTTGTCACCATGTGTGATTGATTTAATGAATATATATATTTTTTTAATAAAAGAGAAACTCATGGCTCCCTACGTTTTAATTAAAAGCAGAGTGTACAAAAAAGGGGGAGGGAAAGCAGCTCCCCAGCTAAAAGCAAAAAATTACAATAAAATCCTAGGGGTTCCGCTTTCCACATTACAACTGCACACAAAAGGGAAAAGGTAAGCACAGGAGTAGTGAACCCAAAAAACAAGTCTCAAAAAAAGACATATACCGCTCAATGAGAGAATACTCAAAATAGCTATGAACAAAACAGTAAATAAAAGGTCCAAATCTTCAGCAAAAGAGAACTGTGAGACGTCGAGCCAGAAGGAAGGAGCTGAGGTAGTAGAATTCATCCAAAAATCATCGTCAAAGAACCAAGGAGTACGCCACATAGCCAGTTGATACATAGGGGCTGGAACTGAAAAAAAAGTAACGAAAGCTTGCATTATTAGTGTTATCAACATAAATAAACCAAGATAAGGTCTATCCCTAGTGAAATAGTTCATTATAATCTAAAAAACAGAGGCAACAAACAAGTTTACCGAGGAGATGAAAGCAGCAATGCAGTTGGTTCAAAAAATGCAGTAGACCGAAGTAAGCTCCTGCCACGACAGTGATACCAAAACCTAAATCGTGGCCTAAAAAAATGGTCCTCAAATACTGTGCAAGAGAAGGTATTAGATCCAAACCCAAACATCATCCAAAAAAGATGGATTGAAGTCCAAGAGGGAAAAAACACCATCCAAAAACCGAAGATAAAAAACAATAATATTATCTTTAAATATAAGGAATTTCAAGCAATTCACCATTTAATAGAACTTGTAAAGGAGGTGGGGGTACACTACCCACCAAAACCCATTGTAAACCCTACTTAGCAAGCCAATCCACAGGGGAATTACATTCTCTATAAATGAAATGCATCTGGGTGACAAAATTATGCCTTTTAATGAAATTATGAATCATATTAAACACATAAAGAACACTCCAAGTAAGAGGAATGATCTTTTTAAACATGTTAACATTAGCCTTGGAACCGGACTCAATATAAATAGTTTGGAAGTGAAACATAACAACAATCTGTATAGCATACCAAATAGCAAAGCCCTCAACCTCTAAAGGTGTGGAGGAAGTAACAAGTGAGGCAAAATAACAAAGGCAATTGCTCAAAGAGTTTCAAAAAATACCACCCACACCGACCAACTTCCATCCACATTCAACTTGACCCAACCTATGGAGGGGGGTTGCCATTGAATTAAGGAGGCCATCCTACCCCTCGGTGGAGGGTTTTGATGAGGCAAAAAAATCTGAGAAGCCTTAAGATAGTAAGCAATAATACAAGAAGTTTAATAGCAGTCGTGGGAGGGGTTGAATCAAACTTATATGCATTTCTTGCAGACCATAGGAACCACAAGATGATAAGTGGAAAAGACTCAAGCTTCCCACCATATAAAGGCGCATTCTTCCAAGCACTGCAATACTTATCCAAATCTAAAATATTATTTTCATTTGTAATCCAATTTATACGAAAATAGAGCCCAACCAAACTCCAAACACCACGAGCAAATTGGCAAAGAAAGAAAGAAAGTGAAGTAGAATCCTCCTCGTAATTACAAATGTAACAACGCTATACCATACACAAACCTTTTAGTTTCAAAATATCATATATATTATATATATAGTAATAATAAAATCACACAAAATACTTTTCAAAACAAAACATCAAATTTGAAACACTTTTATGAAATTGACAATCCCTAGAACAACACTCACAAAATCACTACATGCATAAAATTCATGCACTCACAAATTTTCTCCCAAATTTGCTAATTCTTCTCGACCAGCACAAGCTTCAGACATCCAAAAATTCCCACAACTCTATCACTTCACCACATTTCATCAACTTTCACTCTCGTTTGGGTTGGATTCCAAGTCTTCGGACCTTCCTTCCCAACAAAGTGCAAGTCTCCTCCTCTTAGGTTGGGCAACTAGTTTTTGGACCGCCCTTCCTAAGGTACCTTTTTTCACTTCTTAGGTTCGGCAACAAGTCTTCGGACCATGCCTTCCTAAGGTACAATTATTCACATCTTAGGTTGGGCAACTTGACTTTGGGTCGTTCCTTCCTAATGTGCAATTCTTCACCTCTTAATTTAGGATACCACATCCTTCGGGATCTCCCTTCATATTAAGCAATTCTTCACCTCTTAGGTTGACATTCCACATCCACTAGAATTTTCCTTCCTAATGTGCAATTCTTCACCTCTCAGGTTATGATACCACATCCTTCAGGATCTCCCTTCCTAATGTGCAATTATCCATCTCTTAAGTTGGGCATCAAGTCTTCAAACTGTCCTTTCCTAAGGTACATTGTTGCACTTCTTAGATTGGGCAACAAGTCTTCGAAGCATCCCTTCCTAAGGTACATTTCTGCACTTCTTAGGTTGGGCACAAGTCTTTTGACTGTCCCTTCCAAAGGTTCATTCCTCACCTCATAGGTTGGGCAACAAGTCTTCGGATTGTCCCTTCCGAATGATACACTCCTCCATTATATTGGGTTAGAATACCATGCCTCCAGACCTTTCTTCCTAACATGGTTCAATCTCCATTTTGGCTACCTTTTCCTCGTTAGGTCTTTGAAAAAGATATGAGTCTCAATACTTTTCATCTCAACCTGATCCCCTCACTCACTTAAAATAGAAATTTTTACAACAAAAAATTAAAATTGAAATTAAAATCAGCATAAAGTAAATCTAGTGCTCCACAACTATCAGATTCTCAATAAGGAATTCTGATGGTTGATCGATAAGAAAGAGCAAAGATCAAAACATAAAATTCATAACTTCAATCTAAGATACTCCTACTAATCCCTAGTAGAAACCTCTCTGAATTGTTCAATTTGAGCATAGTTTTCTAAAATTAGAGGTTTCATTCATATTCTTGCACCGTTCTAAGTATAAGGGCTTAAACAATTGTATTAGTTTTGTTGACCACTTCGGTCAACACCAATACGTGCGGTGTACTTTTCAACCACAACACACTTATTGGGGTCCATTTATTGACTTCACTTTTGGTGAGGTATAATCTCCCTCTCTTAGGAGCCTAAGATCTAACCATAGGACTTTTCTCTTGACTATCCAAGAGGACTAGCATAGAAATTCTAAACACTTCTTGACTCTTTTTAGGAAGTCTCACATGGGTGGTCATAAGTCCTCATTCCTCACTTGGGATGGAGAAGACCAGCATGCAAAGACATAAGAGTGAGTCCTAATAGGATCTGTGAAGCAACACTGGGTGGCTTGGTCTTGGTCACAACCTCACGCACACACACAAACCTAAAAAAAATCATTTACACCTACTCTATCTCCCAGTTCTTTTTGGAGACTCATGTGGGTGGCCCCAAGCCCATTCATTGACTAGGATCACTAGGACCAACATGTGGAGGATCCAAAATAACCTTCCTTGTAAGTCTTGTAATTTTAGGGGAAGAGTTTACCCAATTTTCACGACCATCAATCCCAATTCCATTAAGACATCCCACTTTAGCCTCATATCCCCGCTTTTCCCCATCTTTTTATTAAAATGCCCATGGAACCCTAAAACCTCAAAAATTTCCCAAACTCCCAATTCGTCACTAAAAATCATGTTGAACCACTTCAAATTGCCTCAATTGCCTAAATACCTCCAAAATCCTCAAAAGTAACAAAATGGCACTACACCACCCAAAATTACCAAAAAAGCACCTAATATACAAGAAGTTAACAAAACCACCAAAATAATTCCAAACCTCAGTAAAATCAGATCTAACAATCTAATGTTATAAATTTCACCCAAAATCCCCAAATCCACCAAAATTGGCCAAAATTCCCCAAAAAAACCCTTGAATCCCCAAAAGTGCCAAAATCACCCCCAATTTTCACAAAATTCATTCCAAATTGGCCCAATTTCAAATCCAAACCAAATTTTATCATATTTAAGCCCAAGTCAAACTAATTCAAACCCACTCCCCAAGTCAAAAGTAAAAACCCCAAAATTGACCCCAATTTCAAATTCTATAATATTAAGCCATGTAATCACTCCAATTCCACAAAACTACTTCCCAAATCCATCATGACATTTTTCAGGCTAATTTGAACCATCAATTAATTTAGATTCAAGCCCAAGCTAATCCCAAAATCCAAGTCCATGCCCAAGACAAATTTTAATCTTAAATCCAAAATTTTTCCTAATCTTTAGATTTAATTAAACCTTATTCACCTCAACCCCATCCTAAGCATGTGAGTTGGCCACATCAATCCTATCTAAGACCTATTTTGACCACATACTAAGGGTCCCTTGAATTATGGATACTCTTCCCCTAAATCTTGTTAACCCTCTAACCCATGCGTCTAACCTTCCCAAGCCCCAAGTTAATCACAATTAAACCTTCTTGACCTCCCTTAGCCAGCTAGTCACCTCCCATGGCCTGACCGACCACTATAATAGTCAGAAAGCTCAAAACTGAGAGAGCCTGCCATGGCTTAAATCCCAAATTTGATCCATCCCATGTGGCAATTTCCAATAGGTCAATTGCGCTGTTCATCCCTCCACCTAAGCTTTTTGGTAGCCTGCAGCCTCCCCTTGGCCTTAATATAATGACCCCCTCTACAACTAAAATTGGAGATCAACCAAAACCTAAAGGAAATTCTACTTAATTACTTCCAAAGCTTCTCCCAGCCACCCTGAGTGCAATCCAATTATCTTTAAACACCCATCCCCACTACCTTAGCTCAATTTCATCACCCAAATCTAGAGCTTTTTTGGCCACTTCAACCCTAAATTGATCATTCCACAAGCTTCAATAGACCTCAAAACCACTTCACCAATTAAAGCCCCCTCTCCCTGTCACTCTTACATAGTCCTAAACCAAGCCCGAGTCACCCTCCAATCAAAATCATACTTATGTCATTCCTCTGCTCAATTTAACACTTTAAAGAGCTTCGTAGACTCAACACGATCATCTCCAATCAACCCAATCAAGGCATCACCTCTTTGGCAAAGTTATAACTCAAAATCCTTAAATTTTGCATTGATTTCATCTTTTGTGAAGAGAACTTGTATTTCATGCATATTTAACTATATAGATAGGTTCATATCATTTATATGAAGCTGTAGGAATAAAGCCCGTATGATTTAATTGAGAATCGAGCGAGATATTAGGCCTAGAACATGGACAATTTTTGTATTAGGATGATCAGGGATGATGAATAGATGTCGTTCATTTTCACGCGTATCAAATGGATGGACCAGATCACGTCAGACGGGGAGATGGAACATGAACCGTAAACACAGTAAGCAGGCTCCATGGAAAGCACAGAGAATCATAGCGCAACACGTGGGTCTTCAGGGAGGCTAAGGTTGCGATGGAAGCTGACCCTGATAAATAGATAAATAATGTATTTTGGAATTAAATAAATACATAAATTTTAAAAATCGATATCTTGGTGTAGAAAAATCAGAAATATAAAATAAAAAAAATCTCTGTGCTCAGTGAACGGAGGAGAAAAATATGAACAAAAAACAAAAATTATTTGTCAAATTTTTAATTTTATATAAATTAAATACTCTTAGAGGATAATTAATTTATAACTAATTAAATATTTACTTAAATTAAATGAAATTTGGAAAGCTTGTTCTCAATGAGCTTAGGGATTTTCTTTGATTTTTGTAGAGTTAGAGAACATCTCTGACAGCAAAAGCTCTAATTTTTGAAATAATTGGTATTATTCTAAATCAGAAGATTATAAAAATATAATAAAAATCAGAAAAATATAAAATCATGTTTGCAGATTCATTGTGATCAGAGGACATTAGAGAAATAATGTCTGATTTAAACATTTTTTAAGTTATTTTTCTTATTTAAAATTGATTAAAATTTATTAAAAAATAAAAAAAAAATTCTAAAAATCATTAAAATAGGCCAAAATATATGTAATCATATTAGGAGGCCCCTGCAAAAATTTGAAACTCAAAAAAATTATTATTAATATAAAATTTTTTCTAAGAAAAAAATAATTTTTTGCTTAAAAAATTATATAAATTAAAATAAAAATAAAACAAATTGTAAAGAAGTGGTTTAAAGTGTTCATTGTGCCCAGAGAAACATAAGAAAAATAAAAATGAGGTCAAAATTAAAATTCTATTTGAAGCTATTTTTGAATTTATAATTTATTAAAAATAAATTAAATATGTAAAAAACATAAGATAAATTTCTCTGAGTTCTTAGAGGTTAGAGAGACTTGTAAAAAATATAAAAAAGAATTTGTAAAATAAAAATATATTTTCTATTTATTTATTCATTAAAATTATTTAAAAATTATAAAAAAGTAAAATATAATTCAACAATTCACAAAATTTACCCCTAGTGGTCGTCTGGCTTAGGTGAATCTCCAATAATTTACTTAAGCATAAAAAGTTTATTTTACATAGTTAAATTTGTTATCCTTGAAAGTACTTATTTTTAAACTAAAATAATTATTAAAATAAATAAAAATAAAAAAAATATTAACTCTCCTCTGATGTTATAATTAACCCATGAGTAGGGTATTGACAATGTCTCAAAATCATTTGAGTTAAAATGAGAGAATTATAAAGTGGAGATCCTTGGAGGTGAAATGATAATTATGGAATTTTGAACTTTAACTAAAACTCTAGTCAAACAAGAGGGTAAAATGACAACATTGATGATAACCAACTCTCTAAAGGGATTGAAACATAAATGGTAAAGGGGTAGAAACCAACTCATTCCATTTTCTATAAAAGGGTAAAAATGTATTTTTTTTAAATATATATACTCTTTTTTTTTGCTTTTAATTTAATTTTTTAATTACTAGCATAAATTTATGAAGATTACTATATCTTGATAGGCCTTGTAATAATTTTGAATTTCACAATCATCTCTTTATCTTAAACACTCCACATTCATCTTCCTTTTAATTTTTCAAAAGTTCATAAGTATTAGATGAAAATTAAATTTTAAGGAAGCTCAGATCTTGTTAAGTATATATCTAAGTACACCTAATTTAAAAAATATATGATACTTTTTGAAAATAAATATTTTAATCATTTTCCTATATGTTGAATTCTATATGTTGAATTCAAAAAGTTACTTAACACTAGTCTAACTTAATTTACATAGAGTTTAAATAAGTTAACTGTTTCTCCTTCCTTATGATTGTGATAGTTCAAAATTTAACCCCCATTTTCCTCATGTTAATTAAAATAGAATTCAAACTTACTTTATTTAGGACAAAAAAGTTTAACCCCCCCCCCCCCCCAATTGGGTGCATATGCAAAGTGACATGTAAGACGTGCAAGCAATGAAAATGATACATTCAAGAGATGTGTCATGTAAGTGAAGTTGGCCAATTGACACCTTAGGTTGATCAATACAGTCAATCAGGTGTTGTCGCTAAAGGGGTTTCGGTAGAGTCAGAGTGACCGGCTGGACCATAGTGATATATTGATCGAGCCTTGGTGGCTGACCAAACCAAATTGATCGGTCAATAAAGATCGAATAACCCATCAAACTGAAGTGGATGATTGATCGACCCTCTGTGTCAAATCAAACCACTTTGATCATTCAATAGATTCTAGGTGCTCGATCAAACCTAAGTGGATGTTGATTGGACCTTCATGGCTAATGAAACAAAATTGGATGGTTGAACAGAAATTAATAGTTGATTAAACCGAATTGAACGATCAACTGATTTGGGGCTGCCAATCAAGCTGAAGTGGATGGTTAGTCAGACCTTCATGGTTGATCAAACCAAATTTAATGATTGATTAAACCTTAGTGGCTAATCAAACCAATTTGATTGGTGGTTGATTGAACTGAAGTGCTCGCTTGATTGGTCCTTCATGATTAATCAAACCTAATTGGATATTTGACTAGACCTTTGTGGCCAATCAAACCAAATTGATGAGTCGATCGAGTTGAGGTGGTCAATCATATAAAAGTGGATGGTGACCTTCATGGCCGATCAAACCAAATTTATCAGTCGATTAAACCAGGGCAAACAATCACACCGAAGTGAATGATTGATTAGACCTTAATGGCTGATCAAACTAAACTGAAGCAGCCAATCAAACTGAAGGAGATGTTGATCAGATCTTCATGGATGATCCACTAGATTGAATGGTTGATTGAATATCGGTGGATGATCAAACCAATTTGATCAAGGTGACGTGCAAGACATGTAAGAAATGGACTGAATGCATTTGATAACAAAATTAAACCAACATTTCTCACATTAGATCCTTAGCTTTTGATTCAATAGAGATGTGTATCAATGCCTTATTGCATGAGGCAATAAGATGACCACATATTTTTGTCTGATATAAAAGTGAAGAGTTTCTCATAAGGAGATATCTCAATACCAAGAGAATGAAGCCAAAGAAACGTCTTCATTCCCTCAATATTTTGACTTCAAATGACCATTCAAGTGAAGTCACTGGAAAAAATGGCGCAATTTGTGCAACCTCCTCTTGAGATAGGCTTGAGGATAGGGTTGGAAAAATCACTCCAAAATTTTTAAGATTCAATAAAACACCCTTAACCTAAGGGGATTTTCTCTAGTACACAACCTAGGTCCTTAGATCTCTAACATCCAGTCTAAGAGGGATCTAAGAATGAAATTATGAGAGTCTTAGAAGATTACACCTCGTGGCCTTTGTAGATGCATTTTCTTTGCTTGCTCCTTGCTCCTACCTTATTTGGATGAAGCTCTCTTTTTCCAAAATAAATTTGAAGCCTTCTTCCTCATCCAAGTGGGATGAAGCTCACTTTCTTCACAATGAGATGAAGTTTTTCCACCAAGATGCTCCTACATGATCATTCCTCACACTTCTTTTAAGGGTTTGCTGGAGGAATAAATAGAGAATTGAAAAAGATGAAGGGATGAAGATGAATTTGAGGGAGAAGTTCCTCTCAAGCTCTCCACACACCAAGATTTTTCTCCTTAGTTTCACACCTTGCATATCAGGCCATTTCCCCCAATTCATAGGCTGGTTGGATCAAAAAAGAATGGAGGGAAATGCCTTTCTCAAGGTCTAAGTTTTTTAACCTAAGCTTAGCCCAAAATCCCTCTCAATGAGGCATATGACTGGTCAACATTGATAGTAGGAGGCTAAGCACTTTCATGAAATTTTTTCCCCCCTTCCACTTCTTCAATTTTGGATTTTAGTGGGTCAACTTGATCAAAAGCTAGAAATAATCAGAACGAGGCTGAGTTTGGGCATGGGTGTGCAAGGTTCACAGTGCGGGTGCGCAAGGGTCGTAGCTCAGGTGCATCGATCTCAAGGTACGGGAGCACCCATTTCTCTATCTTTCGACACATTTTTAGCACATTTGCAACACAGGTGAAACTTATGAAATATAGGCGTTGGCGTGCATGGGAGGCATCGGTGCACCTGGGGACGCACAAGTGCGCTGCCTTTGCGGTGCGAGCTTTCCCAAATTTGGTTAGCAGAGCGCGAGTGCACCATTCTGCCTTCCAGGCTGGCCTAATAAAAAAAGGCTCGAGTGAGCCCATATTATGGTGTGGGTGTGTTGATTACTAAAGGTGCAGGCACGTTGACCTTCTAGTGTGGGTGCATCGACGCTAAAATTTTTCCTTTTGAAGCATTCGACCAGTTAATTGGTTTGTGCATGAAACCATAACAGTATCTGTGTCCTTCCTTGACAAAATTGGCATTTTGGACCCGCTCGCATAGTTTATTTTGTGATTCGAGAAAAATTTTCTATGATTGAGCAAATTTGAGCTTGACCGCACACAAAGGGACATCATCAATGTTTTGAGCCACGAGAACATTTGTATTATAAATTACGATCCTATGACACCAAAAATATGTGTCAAATGTGTAAGATATAAAAAATTAATGCCAACAGCTTCATTAGTGATGATACATTTAATTTTAAGAAAGAAAAGATTTTGGACACGGGGAATTATATCTCTTGCCAATGAGTTAGTCTCAAGATGTGGAAGTTTGCTAATTCCTTCATATGGTAAAATATCTTCAATATCAATAATAAGATGGATTAACATATTGGTAGGCAATTTATTGTAATTAGCATTAGATCCAATTTTTCTTAGAATTTTAAAGGGGTGATAGGATCTTGCATGTAATTGCTTAACTTAGTGGTGCGATGCCGCACAGGACGAATGCAAATCAAAATATCGTCTCTTTTTCAAATTTCTCAAGTTGACCTACTAAGATTTGCCTTAGAAGCATACTGGTCGTTACTTAAAAGTAATTTGCTTTCTTATGGTTTAATGGATGGTTTGAAAATCTTTTGCCAATGAAATGGTAGAATCAGAGAATGCATGAGGTGGGAGGTTGATTATATCAATGGGTGGTTTGGGATTTTGGACATAAATAATTTCAAAAGGTGAAGACTTGGTTGTCCTAGAAATAATACTATTATATGCAAATTCAAAGGTAGGTAGATGCAAGTCACAATTTCCTACCTAAACTCTTTCCTACAAGAAATCTTAAAAGATTTTCTAATGTTTGATTAACTACCTCAGTTTGGCCTCTACTTGTAGATCAAAGAAAGATGAGAATTTTTGTTTTGTGCTTAATAACTTTCAAAAAGTTTTCCAAAAAAATGAAATAAATCAAACATCATGATTAGACACAATGATTGACGGTAGACGCAGATGTACATTTTCCTCAAAAGAATAATCAAGAAATGTTGGATGCATCATTTGTTTTAGAGCATGGAACAAAATGAGCCATCTTTGAGAAACAATCAATTACAATAAATGTTTTATCATGTTTTATAGCTATACGGGGTAATCCTAAGATAATGTTTGGAGATATTCCCAAGCCTTATATAGTACTGACAATGCAACTTATTGGCCAGATTTTTTTGTCTAATGGCTTTTGCTTGTTTTCAAATCAAACATTGGGCTACTAGTTTTTGAACATCTATCTTAATTTAAGACCAAAAAAATTACTTTCTATTAAACAAATGGTTATTTCCTTTCCAAAGTGTTCAACTATTCCTGTAGAATACAACTCGGAGATTAACAAATTATTTAAGTAAAGTTCTAGGAATACAAAGTTAATTTCCCTTTTATAGATATCCATTAGTAACAGAGAATATTCTTTGAAGAGACAAAGGTTTATCTATGTTTTTTTATATAAATTAGATTAAAGTTAAGACACATAAGAAAATCATTGATTTGATCAAATCCTGGAATATTTAATTCTAGAGATTTTATAGTTAAAGTCACTCTAGATAAGGCATCAACAGGTTTATTTTCAGTTCTAGTTTTATGCTTGGAAACAAATGAATAATCTTGAAGAAGTTCTACCCATTTAGCATATCTATGGCTTAACTTTCATTGAGTATTAATGAATTTGAGGGGATGATGATCTTAGTTAAGAATGAGCTCCTTATGTAAAATGTAATGATGCTAGTATCTGGAAGATTGAAAATGATCTTAGTTAAGAATGAACACCTTATGTAAAGTTAATGACTCTAGTGCCAGAAAGATTGAATGTCAGCACAAAATTTTCTATCATATGTCGAATATCATTATTTAGCCTAATTTAATTTCTCAATAAAGAAAGTTGTTGGATGATTTTCTTGACTTAAGATTCCACCAATTCCAATGCCAAAAGCTTCACAAATTACCTCAAAAGCTTTAGAAAAATTAGGCAACCTAAGTATAAGAGTAGATGTTGTTAAAACCATCCCATGAACTAATGCTTTTTTGTGTTGCAAAAGTTTAATGAAATATCTCTAGTTCAAAATAACAGTTATTGGGGCAACAACTGTACTAATTTCTTTCATGAATCTCCTATAAAAAGCAGATAGACCATGAAAAATACGCAAATTAGTAAAAATTTAAGTGAAGGCCAGTCTAAGACTGCTTGAAATTTGGAAGGGTCGGGCTTGAATCTAGTAGTAGAAACAATAATTCAATGAAAATCACCTCATTTTGTAAGAAGAAGCACTTACTTAAGTTGATGTACAATTTTTCTTTGCTAAGGTTTTCAAATACAAGCTTAAGGTGTTCTAAATGTTTACTTGGGCTAAAAATCAAGATATCATTAAAATAAAAAACAAAAATCTTCCTATAAAAGGTTTTAAAACAGTGTTCATAAACCTCATAAATGTACTCAAAGCATTTGAAAGTCCAAAGGGCATCACCAACCATTCATAAAGTCCATTGAGGGTCTTAAATGCAGTTTTCCACTCATCTCGTGATTGAATCCTAATTTGGTGATAAACACTTCTTAAATAAATTTTAGAAAAAAAATTTGCCCCTGAGATTATATCCAACATGTCATCCAATTGAGGAATGGGAAATCTATACTTAATAGTTATCCTATTAATGGCCCAACTATCAGTACACATCCTCCATGGGTCATCTTTTTTTGGGGTTAGTAATGCTAGAACTGCAGAAGGGCTAAGAGTTTTTTTGAATAAATCCTTTCTTAAGTAAGTCCCCAACTTGTCTCTTTAGCCTGATATGCTCAGTAGGGTTCATCCGATAGTTGGGAAGGTTATGGAGTTGTGAACTAGAGATTAGGTCAATGACATGTTGAATGGGCATAAGAGAAGGTAACCTATCAAGTAATTTATTAGGTGCAACACCATTAAATTCAGAAAGAAGAGTTGTAACCATAACAAGTATGTGAATGTCATTAAAATCAGATGTTACTTCTTTCTCATGCAACAAATGTCGAAGGGCATATAAAAAAACTTCTTTTTTTATTCCGATCCCATTATTTTTAATTTTATAGTTGATGGAGAAGGACAGGTGTTGGAATCAAGATCAGAAATGGTAATGTTTTACATAACAATAAGATTTCATCCACTCATTAATTGAAGCTTAGCACCTTTCTTAAGAGTGGGTTTATTTTGTAGATTAGAAATGGATTTATGAGGTGCTTTGTTAGGTACCTTTTCTAATTATTTGACAGAAATGAACTTAATATTTTCATTATTATGTTTAAAAACATAGATATTTTCTCTGCCATAGTGGATTACATTCAAGTCATATGACAAAAATCTATCTAATAAAATGTGGCAACATCCATGGGATGGAAATCACACCATATTTGATCTTCATAACTATCAATCTTTATAAAAATGAGACACCTAGCTGTGATGGGTAAAGATGTATAATTGCCCTAACTAACATTAAAAAGTTGAAGATATAGCTCAGTCTAAAGATATGCTCTAGTAATGATATGGCTTAAGACATTCATTGCACTTCCTCCATCAATAACTAACCTCCATCTTCTCTCATTATTAAAAACATGCATACTGAAAATATTCTTTCTTCTCCAATCTTCAGTTTAATTTTTGGTAATAGTTAAACATCTCATTATAGTTATCGAAGGGACATTAAAGAATTCTTATTCATTCTCATAAAGAAGTGTGTTATTGATACACCAAAATAATGTGTTGTTTTAAGTATACATTTAACGCCTATTTTTGGTGATATTGCACTTTAAAGAAGGGTATTTTCATGTTTTTGTTGCAGGTGTATCAATTTTAACTATTTGGAGCAAAAGTAGCAAACAGGACAAAATTTGGAGCCAAAAAAATGAATTTTACGATTTTGGTGCCTAAAGTGCCATTTTACAGAGAGTTGGCGCCTGAAGTGCCAGAACCAGCGCCTGAGGCACTAAAGATGACTTTTAATGAATTAAGTCAGTTCAGGATGAATTTTGAAGGGTCCACTTATTCTAAACGTCCCACGGAGTGATTCAATGCATTTAGACACCTTGGAAGGTTTTTTTATGAAGGGATATCTCTGTTGGATCAATAGACATATATTTTGGAATTCAAAAGGGTTGACTTTTGGATAGAATTTTGGAGGGAATTTTGAATTCTTTTTGGAGGGAGGCAGTCTTTAATAAAAGAGAGGGAAGTCTAGGGCATGAGTGTGGCGTGAAGGGGGGTTTGCAAGAGACAATTAAGGCGTGAGAGAGAGAGAAAGTCAAGGGCTTGGAGATTTTCTTCCACGGTTGTAAGAGGAGAGGGAATGTGAGAGATTTCTTCTTCATCACACTTCAAAAAGATAATTGAGAGTGCTTATAAAGAGAGAAAGTGCTTGAAAAGAACTTCTAGGGATTTTCTTGAGATGAATTCTAAGATAAGTTGTGACTTTTATATCTTTATTTTTGTAAACTTATTTTTATATATGAAATTAGTGTTTTGTTATTTCCTTTTTATGAATTCTAAGTAGTCTTCTTTATTCTTCTCCCTAAAATGAGATTTGGTTTTGTAAATAATTGATTTTGTTTTATACGGTTTTAAATGTCAATAATTTGTGATGATTCAAACTCTGATCTTCATTTACTTTTTGATCTGACCAATTGAAATGAGAAAATGTGTTGAGAAACATATGATCTGAAAGAGCTATGATTTCTATAACATAGTGAGAGTCACATTTGAGTCCATGGGAAAAGATGTCATTCATGGTGTTGAATGCAAATAAATAGGAAAATATACTTTGTTTGATGTAGAATTGGAGATTTTAAGGTTACATGTTAAAAGCCCCAATTTGGATTAGTTGATTGGAAAGTAATGCAAGATTGTTAGTCCTAAGGTGAGGGAGTCGTGGGAGCTTTGGAGTGAAACCGGTATCCTCCTAGCCTAACTATAAAATTAGGGACCAAATTTTGGATTAGTTAAACTCTGGATTAGTTAATGTTCTTTATGCACTTGAAAGAGGGTAAAGAATAAGATTGTTCCCATTTGGCACAAAATAATTTTTATATATTTTTAAATGATTTTAATTTCTTCATAATCCATATACTCATTGTAAAGGGAAATAATGCTTTCCTAAATTTGAACTCTTCATAACAAAAACTTTGTTTAGATTTCATAAGTTTGCTTTTGAAAGTTTAGCAATTAGTTTAATTAACTTAGTTCCTTTTATCTAGATTTTATTTAGCATACACTTAATTACTTTAGATTAAAATTTTATACTTCAGTTTTGTAGATTGAGTTATGCTTTACTTTATAGTCATAAGAATTTTTCTATAAGCATTTCCAACTTTTCTATGTAACTTCCCTGTGGGATCGATATCTAGGACTCCATTAAAGCCATTTATTACTTGAGTGATACGTATACTTGCATTATTATTAGGAGATTTGGTAGTTTAAATATTATTAAATGATAAAATTATTTTTAATAAAGTTATTTTTGTTGGGTTTACATTGCATATTTATTATTATAACTATCATTTATATATTGTAATATTGAAAAATATTTGCAAAAGTAACACACAAAAATTCACCGCAACAATTTCTTGGCGCCTTTGCCGGAGAAGTAACAGAAAGTATTAGTAAATTATTTTATAATGTAAATCATTTTATTTGAACTAAAAAAAGCTATTTGTAGTTTAATTTGAATATTTTCATATTTTAGTGAATTTGCTTATTTTAATTGCTTATTGTGTTTGTTTATGCATAGTTTAACATCTAAAGATTTAGTACTTTACTATTCGGGGTTAGAAAGAACTATTAGAAAAATTCAAAAAAAACAAAAATAAATACCTAATTTTAGCAAAATGGCTAGCAACTCAAGTAATGTTGTAAATGAAAATGAACATCATCAGAAAGCTTTAAGAGATTTTGCTAATCCTATTGCAGATTAAATTCATTTGAGTATACAAAACCCTGCTATAGCTGCCAATTCATTTGAGCTTGAACTTGCTTTTATCCAAATAGTACAAAACAATCAGTTTGGGGGAACATCAACTGAAGATCCTAACTTACACCTTGCTAGTTTTCTAGAATTCTGAACTACAATTAAACATGATGGAGTGTCGAATGATGCCGTCAGACATAGATTTTTTTCTTTTTCACTAAGGGATAAGGTTAAGATGTGGTTAAACTTGTTAGTACCTAGATCTATCAGAGCATGGCGAGACTTATCACAAATATTTTTATCTAAATTATTTCACACCTTAAGAAATTGCTAAGCTTAGAAATGATATTATATATTTTTGTCAGTTTCAAGGGAAATCAATTTATGAAGCTGGGAAAGATTTAAAGATCTCCTTAGGAAGTGTCCACACCATACGTTGCCAAATTGGTACAAAATTCAAACTTTTTTATAATAAATTGGTTGTATCTCTTAGATCAATAATTGATGCTATTGCTAGTGGATCATTAATGTCAAAACCATTTGATAAAGCATATTCTTTAATTGAATTGATGGCTACTAATAATTTTCAATGGCCCTCTAAAAGGGTAAATCCAAAAAGAGTAGCTAGTATTCATGAGTATGATGCAATATCTATGGTAGCTGCCCAAACAGCTATTATATCTAAGAAGATAGATTGATATGTAATGAATTATTCTCAGACACCACCTGTGCTTGAGGAAAATTCACTGGGATGAATGATAGAATCTCAGTCTTCTTATGAGACCTTAAATGCAATAAATAGTTGTTCTAATAATCCTTATGCCAATTATTATAATCTTGGTTGGAAGAATCATCCAAATATTAGTTAGAGTAACAATAACTCTATTGCTGTAAATCTACAATAGTGAAACAATGCTGTGAACCCATTATGAAGCTCCTAAAATCAAGGAAATCTAACTTATAAACCATATTACCTTTCAGGTTTTAATAATTTGTAGAGTAAGAAGAAGAAGTTGTCAATAATAGAACTAAAATCAAGGAAATCTAACTTATAAACCATATTACCTTTCAGGTTTTAATAATTTGTAGAGTAAGAAGAAGAAGTTGTCAATAATAGAACTAATATTGCAAATGGGAAGTCAGTTACAAAGTCAAGGAACTACAATTTGAAACATGAAAAAATAATTGGGATGTATTGCTAGTGTACTTAACAATAGACCTACAAGAAGGATGCCTAGTAATGTTGGAGTAAATCCTAAAGATCAGAACAAAGAGAAAATTAAGGCTATTCAATTGAGAAGTGGAAAAGAATTGGAAACCCGATTTCAAAAAGTAGTGGAAGTTGAAGTTGAAAAAGATGAAGTGGATAATAAAAAATTTGGTGAATATTTTCATTTTGAGTCTGAATGTCCTATTAAACTAATAAAAATCATTGTAGAAAGACCACCACCTCCATGTTCTCAAACACTAAATCAGAAAAAACTATGATAACCAATTTTTAAAATTTTTGGAAATATTGTAGAAATTAATGATAAACATTCTATTTGTTGAAGCCTAAGAACAAATGCATTAAGGATATACCTAATAAGAAAAGGAAGTTTGTAGATAATGAGACTGTTTCACTCAGTGAGGAGTGTAGTGCTATAATTCAGAAGACACTTTTTGAAAAACTTACAGATCCTTGAAGTTTTAATATTCCTTGTGTTATTATGAAAGATTTTTTGAAAAAGCTTAATGTGATTTAGGAGCTAGTATTATTCTTATGCCTTTATCAATTATCAGATGGTTGTCTTTAGGAGACATTTCACCTACAACTGTAACTCTTTAGTTAGCTGATCGTTCCATTATCCACCTTAAAGGTGTTATAGAAGATGTTTTGGTAAAAGTTGATAAATTTATCTTTCCTGTGATTTTATTATTTTAGATATGGAGGAAGATAAAGAAAGTCCTATCATTTTAGGAAGACCATTCCTTGCCACTAGAAGAGCTTTGATAGATGTGCAGAAAGGAGAAATAAGTATGAGAGTTAGTGATGAAGAAGTTACATTTAATATTGCAAATTTAATGAGATACGCTGCAAAAGAGCAAGAGATTGAATGCTTCAGAATGGATATTAAAGAATATTTAAGCCATAAATGTTTCACGAAGACATTTGAAAAGAAATTTGAAAATGAATATTTGGAAGATGATGATAAAATTCAAGATAAATCTATGGAAGTTAATGAGAGTTAGTGATGAAGAAGTTACATTTAATATTGCAAATTTAATGAGATACGCTGCAAAAGAGCAAGAGATTGAATGCTTCAGAATGGATATTAAAGAATATTTAAGCCATAAATGTTTCACGAATACATTTGGAAAGAAATCTGAAAAAAAATATTTGCAATATGAGGACGAGGATAAAATTCAAGAGGAATCTACAAGGTAATAATGAAGAATTGGACTATGTTCAGGAACAATTTGAATTGTTAGATCTGACAGATAATAACAATAATTTAATTTCATATATTGAGAAACCTCTTGAACTAGAAATGAAAATACTTCCTACAAATTTAAATATGCATTCTTAGGAGATTTATCCACATAACATGTTATTGTATCCTCAGAATTAACTGATATTGAAGAACAAAAGTTGTTGGAAACTTTGAGAAGATACAAGAAATTCTTTGGATGGACATTAGCTGATATTAAAAGAATCAATCCTTCAATTTGTATGCATAGAATTTTATTGGAAGATCATCATGAACCAAGAGATGATCCTCAAAGGAGATTGAATCCTATGATGAAAGAAGTTGTCAAGAAAGAGATTTTAAAATGGTTAGATGCTGAAATAATATATCCTATTTTAGACAGTACTTGATTGAGTCCAATTCACTGTGTTCCAAAGAAAGGATGCGTGACTGTTGTGACAAATGAGAATAATGAATTAATACCAACTAGAAAAGTCACTGAATGATGAATCTACATATACTACAAAAAATTGAATTCTACCACCAAGAAGGATCACTTTCTTTTACCCTTTTTGGACCAGATGTTGGATAGTGGCTGGGCACAAATATTTTTATGTTCTTGATGGATATACTGGTTATCATCAAATACTTATTACTCTAGAGTATTAAGAGAAAACAACATTTACTAGTTCTTATGAAACTATTTATTTTCGGGGAACGCCCTTTGGATTATGTAATGCACCTGAAACATTTCAAAGATGTATGATGTCAATTTTTAGTGATTTAATTGAAAAAGGTTTCGAAGTCTTTATGGACGATTTTCTGTATTTGGAACTTCATTTGAAATATGTCTAAATCAAATAAAGAAAATTCTAGTACAATGTGAAAAGACGAATCTCATTTTAAACTGCAAAAAAAAGTCAATTTATGGTTACAGGAGGAATTGTACTTGGGCATAAAATTTTAGAAAACGACATGGAAGTGGATCCCACAAAAATACAGGTTATATCTAACATACCTCCACCTACGACTATAAGAGGAGATGGGAGCTTTTTAGGACATGCTAGATTTTACAGGTGATATGTTAAAGATTTTTCAAAAATTACTAAGCCCTTATGCCAACTTTTAGAAAAAGATTCAAATGTTGACTTCAACTAGGAGTGCCTTAAAGCCTTGTATACTTTAAGGGAAAAATTGATCACTGCTCTTATAATTGTTTCACCTAATTGGGATAAACCTTTTGAATTAATGTGTGATGCAGATAATTATGCAATTGGATCTATTTTAGGGCAGAGATATGAAAATTTTTTAAAGTTATATACTATGCTAGTAAAACTCTTAAGGATGCTCAAATTAATTTAGGTCATATCTAAAAGAGAGTTATTAGCAATTGTTTATGCTTTTGATAAGTTTAGGTCATATCTAATTGAAGCTAAATGTGTTGTGCATACTGACCACTTGGTTATTAAATATCTGATGCAAAAGAAGAATGTCAAACCAAGATTAATTAGATGGGTACTTCTAATACAAGAATTTGATTTTGTAGTAGTTGATAGAAAAATAACTGATAAACAAATTACTAATTATCTATCTAGGTTGGAACAGAAAGTAACACTTGACTAGATCAAAGAAATTATTGAAACTTTTCTCGATGAACAAGTTTATGCTGTTAAATGATGGAAAATACCATGGTATGTTGATATTGTGAATTATTTTGTTAGTGGTATTTTGCCAGACAGACTAAAAACAACAGAAAAAAAAATCATTCACGACGTAAAATCTTATTTTTGGGATGCTCCGTATTTGTACAAACAATGCAAAGATTTAGTGATGAGAAGATGTGTGCCTTATAAAGAGATTCAAGAAATTATCCAAAAATGTGATGATTCTGAATTTGGAGTTCATTTTGGGAATGATAGAACTATTCATAAATTTTTGCAATCTGTATTTTTTGGCCTACTCAATTTAGAGATGTTAATATATATATAATAATATGTGATTGGTGTCAAACAGTATGTAATATTTTAAAAAGAAATGAAATGCCTCTAAATGTTAATTTGAAAATTGAAAATTTTGATACATGGGGATTGGATTTTTTGGGACCATTTATACCTTAATTTGGAAATGTGTATATATTGATTGCAGTGGATTACATTTAAAAATGGATTGAAATAATTGATTTACCCCGATGTAATGCTTAAAGTGTTTCAAAATTTTTAACCAAAAATATTTTTACAAGATATGGAATGCTGAGAGTAATCATTACCAATGGAGGATCTCATTTTAGAAATGCAACAATTGCAAGGTTGGTGGAAAATAATAATATAATGCATAAAATTGCAATATATATAAACCCTCAACGAGATATAGGAGCCAAGGAACTCACGACGGGAGTTTGTTCTGGGAAGGAATAGACGGGAGCAAGGGCTCTGGAATGAGAAGAGGAGTTTGTGAGAGAATCTGTGATGGAGAATAACATCAGTAAAAAATAAGATTGCAATTGCACAGACCTATTCTTATCCTTTTCTGCCAGATCAGAAATAGGATTGGAAAGCTGCTTGATAGCTTGTTGAAAATGACAAGCTAAGAAATGAAATCGAGAAGCCTTAACCGCACTCCGCAAAGTTGCTCGCACAACAAAATCTAGTGTCCCATCTCCTTTCAAGAAAATTTTGGAAGATCTAGCGGGAGTAGATTCAAGACCTTTAGAGAAGGAAATTTGTCCAAAATGTGGAGGTCATGATCCCAAGGAACATACTTGGATGATGTTACGAGGTGCTGATATTTTTGCTCATTTGCCTTTTCATGCCGTTCACACAATTTTAGAAAAAGATCAAGATAGACTAGATTACGACACGAAGACATTACAAAGTTATGTGAAAGAGAAATCCTTAATCTTATCTGAAAGAGGAGCTCTTGCAGATGCGATTAATCCAGGCATTCTTAAGTCCCTGGTCATGTTAAAAGATGAGCGTAAATGAACAAATGTGGCAATGGCGCGCACCAATCTCTTGCCCTTTTCTCCTATAGAATCTCAATATTGGCATGTTTGTATTTATTTTTTGTAAATTTACTTTGAAAAATGTAACGGCTACCTGGAGGTCGAGATGATAGTTTAAATCAGAAGGGAATGAACAATTAATTGATTGAACATAGTTAAACTTTTTGTGAGTAAAAATATACATATTAATTTCTATGGATTATGTGTCAAAATTGATTGAAGCAGTCACTTGACCTCAATGTGATGCTTGTAATGTTTCAAAATTTTTAATTAAAAATATTTTTACTTGATATGGAATGACGAGAGTAATCGTTTTCAAATAATCATTACTGAGAGAGGATTTCATTCTAGTAATGCAACAATTGCAAGGTTGGAAGAAAAATATAATTTTATGCATAAAATTGGAACTTCTTATCATCCCCAGACTAGCTGTTTAGTAGAAGTAACTAATCATGAAATCAAAGAATTTTAGAAAAAAACTATGAATCCTAATAAAATTGATTGGTCTGCTAGTTTAGATACTACATTATGTGCTTACAGGACAACTTATAAGAAACCTATAGGAATGTCCCCGTATATATTAATTTTTGGAAATAGTTGTCACTTACGTGTAGAATTAGAGCATAAAGACTAATGTGCTTTTAAGGAGTTCAATTTCAATTTGAAAATTATTGATGAGGAAAGATTATTGCAATTGAATTAGTTTGAAGAAATTAGGAATGAATCTTATGATAATGCTAGGATTTATAAGGAAAAAATGAAAGAATTACATGATTGGAAGATAATAAAAAAGTCATTTGAACCTAGAGAGAAAGTTTTATTATATATTACAAGATTGAAATTATTTTCTAGAAAACTGAAGTCTAGGTGGAAAGAGCCATTCACAATTGTAAAAGTTTGTCCCTATGGAGTTGTTAATATTGAAGATCCCAATACTGAAAAGATATTTAAAGTGAATGGGCACCGACTGAAATCATATTTTGATGGCCAAAGACTAGTTTTTAAAGAGACTGTAATGTTGGGTCACCCAGAGTAAAGGCTGGGAATGTCGGGCTGACGACATTAAACCAAGTGGCTTCTCACCATAGTGGCGAAAATGACTTAAAATGTTTCGAAAGGTAGTTTTTGGCTAGTTCTCCTCCTTATAGCTCCCAAAATTGGATTCCAAAGCTTATTTTATGGTTTCCAATGTTTTTTTTGGGGGGGGGGGGAATGAGAGAAGAGTCACTACTTTTCAAATTCAATGGCTTCTCACTCTAAAAATTCCGTGAGATTTGAAATTTTTAACCATTTGAAATTTTCAACCGAAGAAAGTTCATCAGTTTTGATGCTCAGAAGTTACATGATCAAGTTCTTGTGGAGAAGAGGGTAATCAAAGAAAGGGGATTTGTGAATTGAGGATTCAACACACTGAATACATGACTGGAAGAGATAGTTGCACAAAGATGCTAGGAAGTTCTTTGCTATACCACTGCCACCGTAGTTGTCCCTGTGGTGAAGGAGTTTTATGCAAATCAACATGGAATCAACCAAGGAATTGTCAATGTGCGAGGCAGGTGTGTACAATTCACTCCTTCAGGAATAAACGATATGTTTATGATTGAAAGTGTTCCTATTTGCCATTATGAAAAATTTGTCCCCACAAGAGATAATATGAACGAACTCTATCAATTGCTTATATTATTATGTTATGTTGGATTGCATTTACTTTCATTGTTGAATTTTATTTGTGTTTGTTGTTGGGTATTTTGATTTTTAGGATTCAGTTTTAGGATGTTTGGCTTGTTTTAAACACTGAATTAGATTTTGTTGGCTTGAAAACCGTTAGTTTGTAATAGTGCGGATTATATATATAAAAGTGAGTTTTGTGTTGTGTGAAATTTATTTATTAGAAAATTGTTTGATCATGAGTATAAGTGTTTATTTTAGTTAACTAGAGGTTGACGTAAAGCGGTACGCAACAGATTTCCTCAGAAAATGAAATCTAGAAAAATTAGGCATTGGAGCTTGAGGCGCCAGATTCCCAAAAACAACTAGCTGAGTTAAAAACCACAAAATCGCCCAGTAAAACTCCATTTTTACTCCTTGGTTCTTCTCCTACCTCTAAACCGCGATCTAGGGCTTGACATTAGGTGCTTTTGAGAAGATTATGAAGGCCAAAGATCTTAGATTTCATCTTCTCTTTGTAAGACCTTCACTTTAACCTAGAAAATTTTTTTATTTTCACCATGGATTTGTCCTACATTATGGGAGCTAAAAAAATTGGGATTTTTGATGAAGAAGCTTAAAGAAAACCCATGGTGAAAAGTTTCTTACCAAATAATCTTACTTGGCGAGTTAGATATTTGATTTTATGATTTATTTTGATTTTCTTTGGATTTTCATAGAAATTCCTATGCCTCCATGAGTAAAAAGTGGAAATCCTACGAGAAATTTTTACATAAGATAATTCGTCAATTGTAAGGCCCAACACAATTATAATACTGAAATGGACTCAAAAAAATTGATCCAAGAACAGACATTTGCAAACCCGGGTGGCGAGATCGAGAGGTTGATTGTCGCCAGAAATTGGGAGAGGTTTTTCTAATTCACTACAGTAGTGATACATCTAAAATATATAATGTTTTTATACACATTTTTATACCTATTTTTTGTGATATTGTGCTTTAATGAAAGATATTTGTGTATTTTTTTGTAGGTATAAACAAATGGATGAAAATGCTAAAAGGAGTGAAAAAGGGTCAAATTTGGAGCAGAAATGAGCTGGGGCACCTAAGCACCTAGGATTGACACCTAAGTGCTAGATGATCCATGCCTAAGCGCCAAGTACCTCGCGCTTAAGCGCCAAAGTTAGTTACTTGAAGAAATATTTAATTGAAGCGGAATTTTAAAGAGGTGATTGAAGCAACCCTTGATAAAAATGTGGGAAATAGTACATTTACACAAAAATTCATTCAATGGTCTTATGCAAAGTCAACTTCTAGAAGATTCATTGAATAGAGACACCTTCTTGAAGAGACATCAAGGCACCCCTTGGATTTTTATAAGAAAACACTTAGATTTTCCAAGAAAAGGGGCCAGCAACCAAACAACAAAGTTTACGGCCGGCGCCGACCACCTTTATTTTATTTTATTTTATTTTGAGGATTAGTTTGTATTGTGAGAGAAGGAACAAAATTCAAAGGAACTTCAAGGCATTTTGTGGAGAGAATTTGAGATAAGTTTTTATAATTGTGACTAGGTTTTTAATTTAGATTTCCTATTTTTGTGTTTGATTTCTACTTTTAATACACATGTTTGGCTATGTTTCTCCATGAATTTTCTGAGTAGTTTTCTTTATCTTTTTCCTTAAAATGATAAGTGATTAAGTGTTGAAAGGAAGTTGTGTGAAGTATTAGTCTTCAATGTTGTAAGAAGTTGTAATGATTCAAGACCTTGCACTTCATTTACTTATTGATTTGGCCAATTAAGATGTTAAAACTTGGTCTGAGAACATGTAAGATCCGAGATGGTATTATCTCAGTCAAGAAATGGTTGGAATCATATATTGATTTCATGAATGAGAATGTAGTTCATGGGGTTGAGTGCAAATAAATAGGGAAATATATTTTCAAGGGTGTAGAATTAGAGGACTTTAGAGTGACAGGCTAAAGTCCCCTATTTGATTTATAGTTTTAGGTTTTGATATGAGATGTTAACCCCTAGGTGAATAGAGAAGAGTGAACTCTAGAGTAAGAGCTAGTATCTTCCCTTCCTAGCCGATCTTCAAGACTATTAAAACTATAGATTAACCCATGTTCTTTATAGCATCTCTAGTAAGGGTAAAGAATATTACTACTCTTATTTGACACAACACATTTAGCATACTTCCACAACTAAATTTCTATATTTATCACTGATTCATGATAAAGAAAAATATATTTTATCTATATTACCTTCATCTTGCAAGTATTTTAATTAAGTTAATTAGTTTATCACTTTATTTTCAATTATCAAAAATCACAAAAACAATCAAACTTTCATTTCTATTATAACATCTTAAGTTTAAGTAAGAATATATATTGCTCAGTATTTTGTTATTTGAATCCAATCCTCTCTGTAGGTTTGATATTCAGGACTTAATCAAAAAATTCTATATTACTTGATAACGATACATATACTTCCGTAGTATCCAATATTGAAATAGTATAACTGCATTCTTATTTTCTTCATAGTGAAAAATTTACCTAGCCTTTGCTTGGGATCAAGTTTTTGGCGCTATTGAAAATTAAGAATAACTATTAAAGAAACTAATCATATAATCACATACATCTCATTTTATCTCTATCTATAGAATGTCGGGATCAAGTAGCTATTGTGCCTATGATCCGGGAGTTCCATGCCAACTTGAAATTCACTACTGATGATCTCATCTTCGTGAGAGGTAAGCAAGTTGAGTTTTCAAGAGAAAATATCATGCAATTTATGGATTATTAATTGTGAATATGCTGCATTTGTGATGACTGATTCATCATTGGATGCAGTAATTGTCTTTCTGACTGATGGAAGGGGAGAATGGAAAATTAAGAGTAATAATAAAGTTAATTTCTCCACTTCCATGATGACTTTTCAATCAAAAGTGTGGCATTACTTCATCTCTGCTAATTTGCTTCCAAAAATCATCTGAGTGAAGTAAGAAAGGATAGAGTTGTGCTAAACTTCTACATTCAGAAAATGTAGGCAGTAGATGTTGGTGCTCTTATAGTACATTATGCTTGGAGTATAGTCAGAAGTGCTATAGCTAGTGGTTTGGGATATCTTACCCTAATTTTGACTTTATGTAAACAATCAAGAGTAGAGTCTCATAGAAATGAAGAAAATCTTCATCCACAAAATCCTATTGTACGGTCCAAAGATTTGAATCATTTGCTGAGTCCAGGAGTGGAGGTAGTGACAAACCCTCAACATCTGCTACAGGGTCATCTATTTCTCACTTTACTTCACTTGAGAATATTATGAAGCAGCTTATTATTCAACAAATGGTTATTGTAAATATGCAAAATAGGATTGAAGGAATTGAAGTAAGGAATGCTTATAATGATGAATATAAGCAGAGGAGAGTTTAACAATATATAGTTAAGAATGATATTGATTTTTAAAATTCTATGGTAAGACGTCATAGGGGTGATTATAATGTGGAATTTCCAACTTGCCCTAGTTTCACTCCTTATGCACCAGATCATGAAGAAGAAGAAGAAGAAGAAGAAGAAGAAGAAGAAGAAGAAGAAGAAGAAGAAGAAGAAGAAGAAGAAGAAGAAGAAGAAGAAGAAGAAGAAGAAGAAGAAGATGATGATGATGATGATGATGATGATGATGATGATGAGGAAGGGGATGAAGACTGATATTTTAGGAGTTTTATGAACTTTGTTTGTCATTTTAATTTTTTGTAGTTTATTTTATTTTGAAAATGTTGAGATATGAAATTTCATTGTAATATTGTGCTGTGGACCTAATTTTAATAGTAACTATAGATTTTTACTTTTTCTGCATTTAAAGTCCCCAATTTGATTTATATTTTTAGGTTTTGATATGAGATGTTAGCCCTTAGGTGAAGGGAGAAGAGGCAACTCTAGACTGAGAGCTAGTATCTTCTCTGCTAGCTGGTCTTCAAGACTATTAAAACTATAGATTAGCCAACATTCTTTATAGCATCTCTAATAAGGGTAAAGAATATTACTGCTCACAACACATTTAGCTTACTTCCACAACTGAATTTCTATATTTATCACTGATTCATGGTAAGGAAAAAGACATTTTATCTATTTTACCTTCATCTTGCAAATATTTTTATTAAGTTAATTAATTGCTCACTTTATTTTCAATTATCAAAAATTACAAAAAGAATCAAACTTTCATTTATATTATATCATCTTATGTTTGAGTAAGAATATATTATGCTAAGTATTTTAATACAATCCTCCTTGTGGGTTTGATATTTGGGACTTAATAAGAAAGTTTTATATTACTTAATAACAATACATATATTTGCGTAGTATCCCATATTGAAATATTATAACTACATTTGGATCAACTTTTTGGTACTGTTGCAAAATAAGAATAACTATTAAGGAAATTAATCATATAATCACATACATCTCATTTTACATCTATCTATATAGAATATCGAGATCAAATTTTTTACGCCGTTGCCGTAGAGGAGGAGAAATATAATAGTAATTTGCCAAAAAGATTTTCAAAAGAAGAAGTTTTTGGATAACAAAATTTTTAGTAAGTCTTATTTAAACTTTAAGATTTATTTTAGTAATATTGTAATGTTATTTTTATATAAAGTTTTTGTTAGTGTGTTTTTTATTTCCTTTTATTTTGTTTTATTTTTTGTGATTTATAGTAATGTATACGTAGTTCAGGTTCCGCAAGACTTGTGCCTTACTATTCTGAATTAGAGAGAACTAATAGAAAAAATTAAAAATTAAAAATTACTAAAAAATTTCAAGAAATGACAAATCAAAATAATTAAAATGTTGAAGATTTTAGACCTTTAAGAGACTATGCAGACCCTATGGTTAATGAACTTCATTGTAGTATTCAAAAACCCGTTGTACTGGCTAATTCGTTCGAGCTTAAACTTGATATTATCCTAATGGTATCAAATAATCAGTTTGGTGGAGCACTAACTGAAGATCCAAATTTACATCTTGCCAATTTTCTAGAATTGTGTCCTACATTTAAATATGATGGTGTATCAGATGATGTTATAAGACTTAGATTATTTCCTTTCTTACTGAGGGATAAGGCTAAGATATCGTTAAACCTAGATCTATCAGAACTTGGAGTGATTTAGCATAGAAAGTCCTTACTAAATATTTTCCACCATCAAAGACTGCGAAGCTTAGAAATAATATTACATCTTTTAGCCAGTTTGAAGGGGGATCTTTTTATGAAGCATGTGAGTGATTTAAAGAACTCTTAAAAAAGTGTCCACACCATGTTATACCAGATTGACTAACAATTCAAACATTTTACAATGGATTAGCAGGATCTCTTAGATCTATTGTCGATGTCGCTGCTGGTGGTTCATTGATGTCAAAAACATTAATGAAGCTTACGCATTAATAGAAGAGATGGCTATCAATAATTTTTAATGACCTTATGGAATGGTAAATCTTAAGAAAGTAACCAATGTTCATGAAAATGATGCTTTTGCCATGCTAAGAAATCAAGTTGCTTCAATTTCAAAGAAGTTAGTCAATTTGGAATGAACTTTTCTCAACCAATTACTATGATTGAAGAGATTTCATTCTCAATATTATTATAAACTTTGAATGTCATAAATAACAAGCAGAATAACCCATATTCAAATTATTATAACCCAGGTTGGAAGAACCATCCTAACTTCAATTGGAATAATAATACGAGTGGTAATAATCAACAATGGAGGAAAATTCAAGTAAACCCTTTAGGAAACTGGAACAACCAAGGTAATAGTAATTATAGACCTACTTATCCTTCAAGTTTCAATAATAATCCACAATTTAAGGAGAAGAAGTTGTATATAGAAGAAGTATTGTTACAAATGGGAAATCAGTTACAAAGTCAAGGAGCTACAATTAGAAATATTTAGAATCAACTTGGACAAATAACAAATTCATTAAGTAATAGATCCCAAGGAACACTTCCTAGTAATACAGAAGTAAAACCAAAAGACTAGAATAAAGAGCAAGTAAAAGTCGTTCAAGTCATAAGGGGAAGAGAATCAGAAGGTAGAGTTAAAAAAGAAACTAAAGTAGAGAGAGAAGAGATTGAAGAACCAAAAGTGGACGCTCTGAAAGGTTTAGAGAGACCTATTTCTTCAGTTAAAGTTGATTTGGAAAAAACACCACCTCCATTTCCTCAGAGGCTTCGACAACAAAGGTTGGATAAGCAATTTTCAAAATTTTTGGAAATTTTTAAGAAACATAAAATTAATATTCCATTTGCTGAAGTCTTAGAACAAATGCCAAGCTATGTGAAGTTTATGAAGGTTATTCTTAAAAAAAAATAGAATTTTGAAGATAATGAGACTGTTACACTTAGTGAGGAGTACAGTGTTATAATTCAGAAAAAAACTTCCTGAAAAGCTTAAAGAACATGGTAGCTTTACAATTCCATGTGCAATAGGAGATAGATTTTATGAGAAGGCTTTATGTGATTTAGGAGCACACATCAAGCTTATGCCATTATCAATATTTAAAAGATTGGGATTAGGAGAAATAACCTTGACTACTGTAACTCTGCAGTTAGCAAATAGATCAATAACATAACATAAAGGAGTTACAGAAGATGTCCTAGTGAAAGTGAATCAATTTATCTTTCCTATTGATTTCATTGTGCTAAACATGGATAAAGATAAGGAGACACCTATCATTTTGGGGAGACCTCTCATATCCCCAAGAAGACTAATGATAGATGTGCAAAAAGGAGAATTATCTATGTGCATCAATGATTAAACTATTATATTTAATATTTCAAAATCAATGAAGTACCCTACAAAAGGTAAAGATGATGAATGCTATCGAATGGATGTTATAAGATATTTAAGTGGATGCCATTTCAAAACAATTTATGAAGAGAAATTTGAGATGAAAGAGTTGGAACATGAGAATGAAGAGGAATTTGAGAGGAATTAGATCAATATGAAGATTTATATAAGGAAGATTCAAATTATGTTCAAGAAAGTTTTGAAGTTTCAGACACAACAGGGAAAGATACATCTTTTGTCCATCAATTGAAAACTTCCTAAACTTGAGTTGAAGTCGTTTCCTGAACATTTAAAATATGCCTTTTTAGGTGATTCCTTAACATTACCTGTTATAATTTGCTCGAAATTAACTACAAAAGATAAAGAGAGTTTGATAAAAATTTTAAAGATTTATAAGAAAGCCTTTGGATGAACAATTGCTGATATAAAAGGAACCAGACCTTCAATTCGTCTGCATAGAATTCATATGGAAGAGAACTGTAAACCCAGGGCTGATCCTCAAAGGTGATTGATTCCAGTTATGAAAGAAGTTTTTAAGAAAGAAATTTTAAAGTGGTTAGATGTTGGAATTATCTACCCTATTTCAGATAGTGCATGGGTTAGTCCAATTTATTGCATTTGTAAGAAAGATTCTCAAGTATTATTAGAAACTTTTACAAGTCCTTATGGTACATTTGCTTTTAGGAGAATGCTCTTTGGTTTATGTAATGCACCTACTACATTTCAAAGATGCATGATGGCTATTTTTTGTGATTTAATTGAAAAAGGGATTGAATTTTTTATGGATGATTTTTCAATGTTTGGAACTTCATTTGACTTATGTTTAGAACATTTATCAAAAGTTCTTATGCGTTGTGAAGAAACAAATTTAGTCCTTAATTGGGAAAATTGCCAATTTATGGTAGCAGGAGGAATAGTTTTAGGACATCAAATTTCAGAAAATAGTATGGAAGTTGACCCTGCAAAAATTCAAGCGATCACTAATTTACCTTACCCAACAAGTGTAAAGGAGATTAGGATTTTTTTAGGCCATGCTGGATTTTACAGGCAATATATTAAATACTTTTCAAAAATTGCGAAGCCTTTATGCCATTTACTTGAAAAAGATGTAATTTTTAATTTTGATGAAGAGTGCCTAAAACCTTTTGAATTATTAAAAGAAAAATTAGTCAATGCACTAATTATTGTTTCACTAGATTGGGAAAAACCTTTTGAATTAATGTGTGATGCTAGTGATTATGCTATTGGAGTTGTTTTACGACAAAATCATGATAAGAATTTCAAGGTTATGTACTATGCTAGAACTCTTAATGAAGCTCAAATTAATTATATCACAACTGAGAAAGAGTTATTAGCAGTAGTATATGCTTTTCATAGGTGGAACTAAATGTATAGTGCTTACAGATCATTCTGCTATTAAATATTTAATGAAAAAGAAGGATGCAAAACTAAGATTGATAAGATGGATTCTTCTTTTGCAAGAATTTGACTTTGAAATAGTAGATAAGAAAGGAGCTGAGAATCAAATTTCTGATCATTTGTCCAGGCTTGAATTAGAAAAACCACTCTATTTTTAAAAATAAATTACATAACTCTTTCCAGATGAAAAATTATTCAATATTAATGAGTGGTGTGTTCCATAGTATGCCGACATTATGAACTTCATTGTTAGTGATATTATACCCTTGGAATGACATACCAACATAAGAGAAAATTTATATCTGAAGCAAAGAATTATTTTTGGGATGACCAATTTTTTTATAAACAAGGAAAGGATCTTATTATTCGAAATGCGTGCCTTTAGAAGAAACTTATGAAATTATCCAAAAATGTCATAATTCTTATTTTGGGGGGACATTTTGGTGTTAATAAAACAACATAAAAAATTTTACAATATATATTTTATTGGCCTTCAATCTTTAGAGATTTTAATGCTTACATCAAAACTTGTGATGATGTCAACGAGTAGGCAATACTTCTAGGAGGAATGAGATGCTCCTCAAATATGTGTTAGAATTTGTGATATTTGATGTTTGAGGATTAGATTTCTTGGGACCATTTATACCATCTTTTAAAAATTTATATATATTGTTAGCAGTATATTATGTATCCAATTGGGTAGAAGTTGTTGCTTTACCTCGATGTGATGCTCAAAGTGTTGCAAAATTTTTCAGGATGAATATATTTTGTAGATTTGAAATGTATAGAGTAATCATAACTGACAGGGGAAGTCTTTTTAGAAATGTAATAATGGAGAAATTTTTAAGGAAATATCATATTAACCATAGAATTGCTATTGTTTATCATCCTAAGACAAGTGGTTTGGCTGAATTATCCAATCATGAAATTAAAAGAATATTGGAAAAATTTATAAATCCAATTAAAATGGATTGATTAGCTAAACTTGACTATGTTTTGTGGGCTTATAGGACTACATACAGAACTTCTATAAGAATGTCCCCATACAGGCTAATATTTGGGAAAGCGTGTCACTTACCAGTTGAACTTGAGTATAAAGCATATTGAGCAATTAAGGAATTTAATTACAATTTGAAAGATGCTGGTGAGAAAAGATTGTTGCTATTAAATGAGCTTGAAGAGACAAGGAATGAATCTTATGAAAGTGCTAAGATTTATAAAGAAAAGATTAATATGTGGCATGATTGGAGGATTCTTACTAAAAACATTCAGCCAGGGCAACAAGTTTTACTTTATAATGCAAGGTTAAGATTATTTCCAGGCAAACTTAAGTCCAGGTGGAAGAGCCCATTTATTGTGATGAAAGTTTATCCCTATGGAGCTGTGGATATTAAAGATCCTAAAATTGATAAAATATTTAAAGTGAATGGTCACAGGCTGAAATCCTACTTCTTAGGTGACCAACTTAAATTAAATAATTTTTTGATGTTGGGTCAACCAGAATAAGCACTGGTTAGGTCGAACTGATGACGTTAAACCAAGCGCTCTGTGGGAGGCACCCCAAAGTTATCTGGGTGTTTATTTTTTATTGTCATATTGTTGTGTGTGAATTAGAAAATTTTGGTAGTGTTGACCTCATTTTTGGTTGAGGTTTAGTTTTTTTTCTCTTTAGTAGCCTAGGGTCTAGACATAAGACTTTTCCTGTTGACTATTCCTAGAAAACTAGACTTGGAACCCTCACAATTAGAAATTCTACCCTCTTGAAGTTTCACATGTTGGTCTCAACCTCTAAACACTTAGTAGGTGGGGTCACTGTGGGGGAAACTCAGGATGAGTCACCCTTAGGATTGCTGGACCTTAGGGTTGACCTTGGGTGTTGGTGTGGAGCTAAGGCACTCACTACACTTATATGCACTCACAATCACTCACAACCCTGAACTCAAATTTCAAGCCTAGATCCCTTGATCTTTTGGGATACTCATGTAGATGGTCCCCTAAATCTACTATCCCTAGGGCTGTGGTTTAGCTAAGACCACTATGTAGAGGACCCAAAATGGGGTTTCCTTTGGTCCATGGCTTATTGGTGATGATTGGCACCCAAAATTACCAAAATACCCCTCCATAGCTCAAAAGCCCAAAAATTCAAAAAATTCTCATAAAATCCCAATAAACCCCAAATATTCCTAATTTCATTTCTCTCAACTACCATATGACCCAA
>NW_018251310.1:1131-1515 GCF_001263595.1 Phalaenopsis equestris | reverse complement strand
CCTTGGTGAAGTCTCAAATCCATTTTGATTTTGGCCTAAATCCAAAATTCCCAAATTTAGCCCCAAATTGGCTAAGTCCCCAAATTTCACCCAATTGATTGCCTTAACCTCCAAATTGGCATCCAATTCATGTTGAAAACTCTTCATGAGGTCCCTATTGACCATTTACAACAATCAATTTGGACTTAGCCCAAGGCTAACCCAAGCTAGACCCAAGCATAGCTCAACGTGACCAAATTGATTAAAGTTCAAAATTCCCTCAAATTGACCCTCCAATTGAGCTCAAAACCACATTCGTCCTTCACCAAAGTTGTTCCTTGTGACCATCTAAATCAAATGAAACAATCAATTGAGCCAATTGACATGGCTAACCTAGCCCAAACC
>NW_018251310.1:0-474 GCF_001263595.1 Phalaenopsis equestris | reverse complement strand
CCGTATGGATGTGTTCGTTTCACTTAGACGAGTCCATAGGATCAAACCCAAAGTGATTTGGTTGAGTCTAGGCCGAGATCTTAAGGTTTTAGTGTGGACGGGCATGGGATCATTCTATCGGGGACGATGACGGGGAGTCGTTCGATCAAGCGTAAATCAAATGGATGGGGCAGATCGAGCCGGACAGCGCTGCGGGACATGAACAACGGGCCGAGTCAGCAGCTACGTGGACGGCGAAGTCCAACCAGAGCGCGCCACGCATGCCTTCGGAGCTGCTTAGGATCTAGTCAGCACGCGTTGTTTAAATAGATAAATAGGGCCTTTTTCTATTTATTTAAATACCCTTAACTTAGAAAATACATAACTTTGTGTAGAAAAATCACAAAAATAAAATAAAAATACCCTGTTGCTCAGTGAACAGAGGAGAATAATGTGGATCATTTTTCAAGTTCATTTGATTCATAAAATATTTTT
>NW_018251309.1:0-284 GCF_001263595.1 Phalaenopsis equestris | reverse complement strand
CTGAAAAACTGTACTTACTTGAGAGATGGGATGGACGTTCTTTCTTCCCCTACTCTAATCACGAGAGATTGGCAGAGTAGCAGTAATCTTTTGGACATTTTCGTGTCCATTGGGATTCATAAGAGGATAGAATTTGTCTTCTCTCAACAGTGAATAAATTTCTGCTAATTCTTCTTCCTTCTGATGAGGTTCCTCTTCAGTAGGTATTTTCTCAGGGATCTGAATTTTAGTAGTTTTTCGGGCTTTCTTGTTGTTGTTTCTTCTCTGAGACCGGGTCAATGGTA
>NW_018251308.1:0-339 GCF_001263595.1 Phalaenopsis equestris | reverse complement strand
AATCTGTCTGCATCAAGTTTTTGGCGTCATTGAGTAGCGTTAAGTTCTTACATTTTTGCATATACAAAACCTCATATCAGCCGCCGGCGTTGAAGCGACAAGAATCAGATCTAGTATCTACTTAGATGATTTGCTCCAAACTGTACTCCTTCCATTTTTCTCTGAAAATGGATCTATTGGAGTGATTGGCTCAGTCAAATTCATATTTACAGAAGCTTTTTCAGGTTCCTTTAAATATTCTTTCGAGATGGTTATATTTCCTTCTTTAGAATTTCTCCTGAGGTAATCCTTAAAAATGAAGCAACCATCTATTGTATGTCCCAACATCCTGTGATAGGG
>NW_018251307.1:0-2278 GCF_001263595.1 Phalaenopsis equestris | reverse complement strand
TAATAGTTGTCAATGTAATAAGTCTAAAAAAAATGTAAAATCTATCTTCTACGGCGTGGTTGTAGAATGTTTGATCCTAGAACATATTTTGATAGCGCTGGAAGCGGTCGCTCTCATAGTTGACACCCCTCTTCATCCTCATCTTCAAGCTCTTCACTAATTGACAGAAAATTTGGCGTATCATCTTGCATGTGAAGCGGCGATCCCTTGTAATGTGGTCTCAAATGAAATTACAAATTAAAGTGTCCATTCTCTATAGTAGTCCAATAAGGATAAGAAGTCGGATCCTCATGTGATGTTGAAAGTCATGCAAATGTTGAGGGCCTTGCATACGTTAAGGGACCCGTATATGTTGAGGGATCTGCATATGTAGAGGAGGGACCAGTACCAATACAAGCAAAAGATCTTCTTGGAGCATCTGCAGCCGAATCTCTAGAAAAATTTGCTGGTGACTGTCGTAGGATATCCGAAGTTGATCTTCGAGAGTGTGTTTTGTTGGTTGGTTGAATCCGTTTGTGTTCGGCTCATTTATACCTTGAGTTTTGTGTTTTTTGCGCTTTTTTTTTGAGGGCCCAAAAAACGAGCTGTTCACGAACAAAGAGTCGTTTTGACAACTCTAATCATGTAGCCGTAAGATGTTAAGAATTAGGGCAATATTTAAAAATTATTCTTTATATTAAAACATCATTTGAATCTAATTTAATAATTTTTACTCTATTTTCTTATTTAATACTTTCAACTGATCATAATTCTTTGTAGTCTTGTAATTATATGTATATGTATATATACCTGATGAGTATTATTTCGAGCCAAAATGAGCCGAACACGAACGAGCAAATGTTTGTTCGTGTTCAGCTCATTAACTTAACGAACCAGCCGAGCACGAGCTGTTCGCGAACAACGAGCCGTTTTGACAGCCCTAGTCTCGTCAGCATATTAAATTTTAAAATTCTCTTAAAAAAAATCATATTATATTATAAGCTGAGAAATTATATAGTTTATATAAATAAAAAATAGTTTCTAAGATTTTTCTCCTTTTTAAAGGGCTCTTGGACCTGGTTCCCTTCACTAATAAATTATTATTAAGAGCCTCTTAGAAACTTAGCCTTCATATTTTGCTGTCAATGCGTTGTTAAGTGATTAATTCTTTTGTTGAAAATTAATTTTATTGAATTTATAAACAAACTTGTAAAGAAAATACAAAAAGATAAAAAAAAAATAATATAAGTATTAGAAGAATAGACAGAATTAATTAAAAATAATAATATCTAAGAAATGATTAATATTTAAGAAAATGTTGATTTTTTAAAACTCTCATACTTTTATATATTTTTTTAATAAATATCTTATCATGTACCTTTTTTATGACCAATTATAAACAAACATTGAGACTAATTTTAAATCATCAAATTTTTATTTTTATTTATTTATTTATTTAATATTGGCTGGGTGAGGGATGGGTGTGTTGAGAAATTAGGGCGAAGAAAAACAGAAATCGACACAAATCCAAATCCAGAAGAACACATAAGAACACATAGAGATTTAACGAGGTTTGACAAAGATGCCTACGTCATCGGGAGCAGAGCGGAGACTTTTCTTTCAATCTCAGAAAAGAGTACATAATACAGAATATGAGATAATATCTAGAGTTACAAACAGACATATTTATAACCCTAGAAAACAAAAACCCTGGAGTACAATATGTAATTACCAAATTACCTCTATAAATTACCCCTGTACCGTATCGCGGGGTGTTGCCCCCGCACCCCCAACCCACATAAGGAAACTCCCCCGATTTTGGCAGATTCTTCCGCTCTGCTTCATTCCAGCATCTGTCCCTTATATGATATATGAGCCATACCATAACAGGATGGAAAAATGACAAAATTGCCTATGTAAAAAAATATTAAATTTTACTACTTGTATAGCTAAATATCAAATTCTAGACAACAAGTGTCCACCCTAAATATAACTTGTTCTGCCCCTACAAAAGATTAATGCGATTAAAGATATTTACCATATTACAAATTCAAACCAGTGTTTTATTTATATTCTTTTGATGCACATAAGAATTGACAGTATATTTTAAAAATTCAGTGAGTGCGAATGATAAAGTAGCCCACCATTAGGGCTGTCAAAGTCGATCGAGTCTGTGCTCGACTTATTAAATGGTTCGTTCGCTAAGTAAATGAGTTAAATACAAACAATTTTTTTGCACTCGATATAAAAACGAGCCGAGCACGAGTGTTCTGCTCCTTTTGGCTCGAAATTATATATA
>NW_018251306.1:0-1270 GCF_001263595.1 Phalaenopsis equestris | reverse complement strand
CAAGAAAGTCTAAAAGAAAAAAAAATACTATAAACAACAAAACACATCCAAACAAAAAACATCATAAGATAAATAAGATTACAAAAAACAACACTAACAAATAAAACAATGTTGATAACAGTAAAGAAAACAAACGACTGCCATTATAACAAAAAACAACTTCAATCTAGAAGAGCAACAAACTAAACTAGAAAAGGAAAATAAATAAAGAATAAAGAAACGAAAGCTTAGAAATTACCTTCACATAAATCTTTAAATTTTATTCATGTATTAATGATTAATAGTTATTCAAAATTACGGTTGAATTTTAAAATATGATTGTCGAACATAATTCCTCAACCCAACTCGAAATATTTTGAAAAACCAAATGTAAATATGTTCACTATAAAAAAAGAGAAGCAAACTATAAGAAAATTATATAAAAACAAGAAAATTGAAAACAAGATTTCAATTTTAGATAGCTGAAAACACTCTAAAAATTCAAACAGGAATTTTAGATAACTGAAAACAAAAAAACATAAGACATAAAAAACTACAATAAACTAGAAAAGCAAAAGAGAAAAAAAATAAAAAACTAAACATAACAGAACCAGGCAACCAAACAAACTTACAGCAGGAAACATAACACCAGCAGCAAAAAAAAAGAACAACACAATGATCAGCATAGATAAAAAAAGAAAAATCAGTAATAGAAAAATATGACAATCAAACAACCAAAAATTAATAAAAGAAAACATCCCCAAATAAAAGGAGCAACAACTAAACTAAAAGAAAAGCAAAAAAAAAAGTTTAGAATACAACAACAAAAAATAAAGAAAGGGGGATGGATGAAATAAAGGGTTCATACTCCATGTTCCAAAAGAAAAATATTAAACTTCCATCCAAGAATAATGTATCTAAATATATACAAAATAACGATTAAGGTTTAAGCAAGGCTGGCAATCATCATAGCATAAAAACCAAATATTAACCAAAAACCTCATGTAGTATCTAAATTGATAGAAGATCATGTAAATCTAAATCAACCAAGACCCGAGAATAGTTGATGAGTAGTATTTTTAAAAAATTTAATTGACTACAAGGCTACAAAGAATTGAAAATTTAATTGACTACAAGGCTACAAAGATTTATAATCAATGAAAAGTATTAATTAAGAAAATAGAATAAAAATTATTAAATTAGATTCAAATGATGTTTAAAATCTTTCCCCAATCCTTAACATCTAATGGCTATGGGATTAGGGTTGTCAAAATGACTCTTTGTTGGTGAA
>NW_018251305.1:14916-16644 GCF_001263595.1 Phalaenopsis equestris | reverse complement strand
TAGATAAGTTGTTTAACTGTTTGGTTTGTGCGTTTAAAAAACAACTAATTTGAAGTTTTTTCTGAATAATTTACTAATTTTGGCACGCAGCACTAATTTTGCACGCAGTTGTAGTGCTATTTGCAACAAAACTGAAATGGATACACGTTAGAAATTTGCATAAACAATTCCATAAGCGGCTAAATTGCCCCAAACAAATAGGAGAAAGTATATAAAAAATTTGAGAATTTGGTCGGTATTACTTTATGATGCGCCCATATGAATTTTATAATATAAATTGTAGAAGTTGGATAAAAATCAAATAAGTAGAGCTGTTAAAATGGTTTGTTTTTCGCGAAGAGCTCATGTTCGGCTTGTTAAGAAACTCGTGTTCAGTTATTTTGTTTAGTTAATGAGTAGAACAAAAACAAATATTTGTTCGTTTGTGTACGGTTGATTTTGTCATCGATGAGTAGTATTTTCAAAAAATTTAAATGACTACGGGGCTATAAAAATTTATAATTAATTAAAAGTATTAATTAAGAAAATATAATAAAAATTATTAAATTAAATTTAAATAATGTTTTAAAATGTCTCATTCCTTAATATCTTATGGCATAATTCTTTGTTCTTAGTTGGTTTTGTTCGGATCGTTAAGTGAACGAGTCGAACATAAACACAATTTTTGAGCTCGAAATATAAACGAGCCGAACACGAGCTAAGCCTGGTTCGCTCGTGTTCGGCTCGTTTACACCCCTACAAATAGCATAACATGAGTGCTCCTGCAACAATATATGAATTGCCCAATCAATCAAACCTATATAACATCAATTAACCTAAAAATCAAGCTGATGACCTGCATGCTAAAGCCTAAGCACATAAAGAATGTTTAATAAATTAAGATAGTCCAAAAATCCATAGCCAATAATAAAAAATTTATATACTTACACATACATACCACCTAATTCCTATGTATTTACATATCAAACAACTATACCACCTAATTCCTACACATACATACCACCTAATTCCTATGTATTTACATATCAAACAACTAAACTCTATTTTTTACATTTATACCATTAAGATCTTCTTTATTACATAAAAAATATAACTCACAATAGGCGGCATGTACGTAAAAATAAAAATTTAGATATTAAATATATAAATACATAGGAAATGAAAAAGTGTATACGTAAATCTTCCACAAAATAAATTTAACATCTTGCATAATATCAGATAAGAATTAACGAAAAAAGAGAATTTATAAAATTGATCCCAAATAATTGCATTAAATTCAAACATAAAAAAAAAAGATAAACTTTTCCAAAAGGTGAAATCAACTGCTTTAGCTCGTACCTTGAATATTTCCCCTAATTCCTCTTTCCTCACCTTCAAACATAATAATTATTACTGAAACAGGGATTCTTCTCCTCGTCGGTGGAATATTCTGAATCACACTCCTAATGAGATGAGATGCTTCCCTCAAAATCAAGAACGGACGAGATCAGCTTCCCTGCGTCGGAGATGATACCCCGAAACCAGTTAGGGCTTCTTTGGCCTCCTGCTCCCAAGGCTGTCAAAATGGCTCGTTGTTCGTGAACAGCTCGTGTTCGGCTCGTTAAGAAGCTGGTGTTCGGCTCGTTAATTTTGTTCGATAAGTTAACAAGCCGAACACGAACTAAGATGCGTTCGTTCATGTTCGGCTCGTTTTGGCTTGAAATACTACTCATCAAGTTTATATATATA
>NW_018251305.1:0-14718 GCF_001263595.1 Phalaenopsis equestris | reverse complement strand
TCAAAACATCTATTTATTTGTGAACAACTCGTGTAACGAGCCGAATGCGAACACACTTTTTGAGCTCGAAATATAAACGAGCCGAACACGAGCTGAGCATGTGTTCGGCTCCTTTACACCCCTACCTGCTCCGTTGTCGAGAGAGTCAATGGCCCCGCAGAGGTCGATGGTTGGTCATAAGGTAAAAACGGTTGTTGATGGAGACGGTTGTGGAGAACCTTATCGTCGGATTCTGATTCCTCATGGCTGGACCGAAAACGGTACGCAATCTACGATCAAATGAAAGTATTGAGAAAACGAGAATATAGAGAGACCTCTGGGGAAAGCGTTGGTGGAAAACGGGATGAGAATCGCAACAGCAGAAGATGACGGGATTAGAACAAGGGTAGTATCGCGATTGGTGAAGGGATACGTGGGACGCAGGTCGTAACCCTTGTTCTGCGTTTAACAAAAAATAATAATCATGTTTTCTGAAACGCACGTTAGATGCATGAAACAAACACTCACGCGGCGTTTTGAAAACGCAAAAGCCACAAATAAGTTGTCCCAAACGGACTCATAGTGATATACAAAAAAGGCTGGAGCATTTCATAAATTTGTAATTTTGATTTAATCATAACTCATTTTTAATTATTTGATTAATTAAATAAATAAAATTGAACATTATTAATCTACATCAAAAACGCATGAGCATGAATCTCAAAAAAATCTAACAAAAAAGGGTACAAGAAAGTACGACTGAAGAGGACCAATAGGCGGAGTACCAAGAACCCATGGGTGGAAGATTAAAGGTCCAAAGATGGAACACAAAAGGTCAAAAAATGGAAGACTGAGCGCCTACAGACGAAAGATCAAAGGGACAACCAAATGAAGACCAAGGGTACATGGATGGAATACTAAAAGGTTAACTTGATTAGGTACAACCCCCTTTGAATTGGGCTAGAAGCCAACCAAATGCATGCCGCCGAAAAAAAGACCAAGGCCAGTCAAGCCGAGGCCAATCGAACCGAACAAAGGCCTCAACCTGCCTCTTGTCACAACCCTTCTCAAACGAAGTGCTCATCATCATCAGCGATCTCACAAGCTTCCCTGATATCCCTCATTGGTAGTCAAAAACTAACTATAATACACTCAATAAAACATCCTGAAGGATTCCACTTTTCAAGGAGTGAGTTATCTCTCAGACTACAGTGATTTACTCTCTGCTATTAGCCTTTCTTTACGCTATCGATAAATGTTCTCCAACAAAGGATCTATAGTCGACAACTAGACTAACACAGACGGACCGACAAAGTTAAGTCGACCAAGCAAAGTTTAGCTGACTCGAAGACTATCAAAGGCCAATCGAAAACATCAATTCAACGCAGCCAGACAAACTGGTATTGACCTAACCAAGGAAAACTGAGCTTAAGTATTTCAGCCACAGGGCAATTGAGCAAAACGACTATACATGTATAATTACCAAAATATCCTGTAACATCCATGTAATGCACCCTATATAAATAGGGGGAACTTTTCTTAAGAAAAGGCTAATCAAGTATTCAAAATAAAGTTCATTATTATGCATTTCCCTTTTAGTCCCTTTCTTGCTCTCTCTCTTTCTCTCTTGTTTTACGCTCTCTTCCTTAAGTGTGATCACAGATAGATTTAAATTCAACATTCTAAAAAGTATGGAAAGTCTATATCATGTCACAGATAAGAAAAGGAGCCACACAAGGTGAAGAAAATCCCAACAAAGACATTTCCAACATCTAGTGCACTGGGAAGTTTGTGCAGCAACAAATCCAAGATTTGAATGATGAGAGGCTACTTATTACTTATAGCCTTTTCCCCTTTGTTCGGGTACTTCATTCAACAGGCCTAACAAGCTCAAAAAATATAAATTCTTTACTTAGAATTAATTAGATTACTTAATTGATATTTGGTGTCGCTCGTTGCGTGTAACCAGTCTTCATTTCGTTAGTTCTTTATTGTTACTGTTGTTGATGAGTCGCCAATTTGTTTTCTTTAAATTGTTTTTTTCTCTAGATAATTATCCATCTAAGATCATGAATATGACGTGGGAGATGAGAAATTGGAGGACTGGAGCAGGCAATAATGAGAACAAACAAAATAAATGCACAAGAAGCCTTCATGAGGTGCGTTTTCGCATTGATTGATCCAAAAAGTGAGATCATTTCAGTATGCTTTAAATACATAACTATGAAAGAAACCTAATGAAAGCAAAGTATCATAGAATTCAGGTTGATGTACCTATTCTAAGGTTCACATCATCTTATAGAGGCAAGTCCCTATAATTAATTACATCTTAAGTAGTCAAGACTACTTAAAGAAAACTCCTAATTGAGATTATAATTTTGTTCTCACAAAGTTCAAGCGTAATTTTGAGGGAAAGTAATGTCAAAGTATTACTTAAAGGTAGAAAATTCCTAAGGATTCTGAACAATCCAAGAGCTTTGTTTTATTATTACTGGTTTATTTGAGATTCATCCTCTTGTTTTGAGTTTTGAGTGTTTGTCCCTGCACGTCCACCTTTTTGTCTTCTGCAGTCCTTCTCTCAAGAGGTTTGGCTTTGATTAAGCTTGATAGAGAGCTTTTCCTTGATTCCACAAACTTTGTAATTGTTTCAACTTGAATTGAAATTGACCTTAGCTATAAACTAGACCAAATGGTGGCTCAGGTTGGTGTTGAGATGGGTTGGAGGGCTCAAGAAGCCTTAATTTTAATTGAGTAAGATGCATGGAAGTCCTAGGAAGCTTTTATAGCTTTAAATTTATGTTTTGAAAGGGTTCATGTTGAGGTAAAAAATTTTGCTAAGTTAGGTGATGCGGGTGGATTTAGTGTGTTAATTTTGTAATTATTTTTCAATATTTCAAAATACACATGGCATATATAATAATAAATATGCAATGTAATCCCAACAAAAGTAATTTTATTAAAAATAGTATATCTTTAAAACTTTTTTAAACTGCCAAATCCCTTTTAAAAATAACGTAAGTATACATATCACTCAAGTAATATCACTCAAGTAATAAAGGGCTCTAATGGAGTCCTAGATATCGATCCCACAGAGAAGTTGGAAATGCCTGTAGATAGTTCTTAAGATCATAATTATAATTTAAACTAAAAAAAAAGATAGTGCAAAGTTTAAGTATTAACATCTTCTTCTTCTTCTTCCTCATCTTCATCATGAATAGGAGCATAAGGAGAGAAACTAAGGCAAAGAGAAAATTTCTCATTTGGCTCACCCCTAAGATGTCTTACCATAACATTCTCAAAATCAATATCATGTTGAACTCTCCCCTACTGATATTCATCATTAGAAGCATTTCTTGCTCCAATTTCTCCAATCTAACTCTGCATATTAATTTTGTCCATCTGCTAAATCATAAGCTGCTACATAATAGTTTCAAGTGAAGTAGAGCGAGAAGTAGATGCTTCTACAACTGATGTAGAAGGTCTATCCCTTCTACCACCTCTGGATTCAACAAATGATTACACTCTCTGAATAATATGCCTCCCTATAAGATTTTGTGGTTGTAATCTTTCTTCATTTCTTTGGGCTTTCTTCATTTCTATTTCTTCATTTCTATGGGACTTTACTCTTGATTGCTCACATAAAGTGAAAATCAAGGCAGGATATCCCAAACCACTAACTGTAGAACTATAAGTTATAGTTCGAGCATGATGAATTTTGAGTGCACCAACATTTATTGCTTTCATGTTTTGAATGTAATAGTTCAACACTATTCTATCTTTTGTAACATCAGCAAGGTGATTTGTTGGTAATAACTTAGCAGAAATTAAGTGATGTCATACCTTTGACTGACTAGTTAATAGGGAAGCAAAGAAGTTAACTTTGTTTTTATTCTTAATCTTCCATTCTCTTTTTCCATCAGTTAAAAAGGCAATCACTTCATCTAGTGATGAATCAGTCATCATGAATGCAACCTACTCATCATGATGTACATTCCTTAGTCCATAAAAAACATTGATCTGATCAACAGTAACTTCTATTTACTTACCTTTAACCAAGATGTGATCACTCTCATTGAACCTCAGGTTAGTATAGAACTCCCGATTCATGGGGACAACTGCTACTACAGTGAAGTAGCAGAATCTTTCCCAGTTTCTAGCAAGGTTCAACCTTCGATCTCGCCACCCAGGTTTGCAAACGCCCGTTCTCGGATCAATCTTCTGGTTTCCATCTGAGCATTATAACTATGTTGAGCCTTGAAGTTAACGAATATTCGTGCATCAAAATCCTTGGAGGACCTTCCTCTTTTCACTCGGGGAGCCATTTGAAAATATATGAAAATTCAAATAAATTCCCAATAAATAACTAAATAAAAAATCTAACTCCTCGAGTAAGATTATTTGGTAAAAAACTTTTCACCATGAGTTTTCTTCAAGCTTTTTTCATAAAAAAATGTCAAATTTCGGATCTTCCACAATGTAGGAAAAATCCATGGTGAAAATCAAAAACTTCTAAGTAAAAGTGAAGCTCTTACCAAGAGAAGATGAAATCTATGATTTTTGGCCTCTAAAATCTCCTCTATCGCCCTTAATATAAAGCCCTAGGTCAAGGTTTAGAGGTAGGAGACGACCCAAGCAGTCAAAATGGAGCTTGTACGTGCAATTTTACGGTTTTATAGCCATCAGGCTTGTTTGGGTTTTTGGAGCATCATGCGCCAAATCTGGCACTTCATGCTCCAACACTCTGTAAAATGACGCGTCATGCGCCATTCTGGCACAAAATTTATGCATCAGAGAACAAATTCACCAAATTTCAATTTTTATGGAAATGTACTTCGTGCCACTTTATGTCAACCTATAATTAACTCAAATGATCATTTCTAAACATAGATAAACATTATTCTAAGAACAAACTTTCACAAACAACATAAAACTCACTTTTACATATAAAAGCTACGTTATTACAAACTCACATTTATAAAACCAATAAACATCTGTTTCACTATTTTAAAGCAAGTCAAACATCCTATCATTGAAATCTAAACATCTAAATACAAAGCATAAACATAGATAAAGTTCAACTATAAAATTAAATGCAATCCAACACAACAAAGTAACTAAAACAAACTGTATTAAACAAAATGTTCTGTGCATAAACTAAATTCAAACATCTTCACTCTCGTCCTCCTGGATATCTCCCGTAGATTGGTAGTGCACATACAAGTTGTAGAAGTGTCGGTAAGAAAACTCATCAGTCAAATCCTCTCCGATCCAAGCATATTTCTTGAACATACGCACCAAACCATCTTCAATATGACCAGCTTGTTCAAAATGTTCTTTCAGTCTGCAAACCAAATGATCTAACATTTCATAAATATTCCCTATTACATGCATTAAATTCTGCACCTTTTTTTCTATCTTCTTGTTTATCTTAAAAAGTGCATTCAAATTGAAGTAAGGCTGAATAGGTGATGAATTCTAGGATTTTTTATCCATCAGTGCATTTATATCATTTTCATTTTCCATTCCAGTACAACTGCAATAGACTTCTGGATCCATTGGCTTGCGAGTACAACTGTAATAGACTTCTGGATCCATTGGCTTGCATAAAAGAAGCACTTTTTCCCAACTTTTGTAAGGTACTTGCGAATAACTACACAGTAGGAAAATAGTGGATGGATGTCCAAGCCTAGTTGCAGACCCATTCACAATCAAACCCAAAATTGATTTCACAACAATGGCTTCAATATCAATAATTTTTCCAGTTTGAATACAATAATTTAAAATATCACTCTCCTTAGTTACCTTGCTGACCTTCATAGTATGCAGTAATTTTGATACAATAAAGAAGTGTCATGACTTAGAAGTATGATTTAACAATGATGATGAAAAACTTACATTTCCATCATCTCGGGTTTGCCAATTTGCATCCTCATCCATAAGGTATCAGAGTGTTCATTCATATTGTCTCTCGTAGGGGTAAAATTTGCATAATGGAACACATTCGCAATCATAAAACATCTTGTTTATTCTTGAAGGAGTGAATTGCACAAACCTGCCTCGCACATAGACAATTCCTTAGTTGATTCCATGAAGATTTGCATAAAACTCTTTCACTACAGGGACGACTACAGTGGCAGTAGTTTAACAAAGCACTTCCCAATGTCTTTGTGCAATGATCTCTTCAACTCGAGTATTCGGTGTGTTGAATCATAGATTCATAAATCCCCTCTCTTTGGTTAGCCTCTTCTTCACTAAAACATGATCATGCCACTTCTGCGCATCGAAAATGACAAACTTTCTCCGGTTGAAAATTCAAAATCTCACAGTATTTTTGGAGTGGGACGCCATAGGATTTGAATTCTAGTGGATTTTCTCTCATTTTCCCTCTTAAAATTGACTGAGGAATTAGTTCTTGGGAGTTATAATAAGAAGAAACCCTAAAAAAACCTCCAAAAACTACCTTTTGAAACATTTGAAGTCAATTTTGTTACCGCGGCGCATCATGCGCCAGCTCTCTGGAATTCGGTGCATCATGCACTAGTTCCAAAAACAACACAATTTCAATTTTGATCCATTAAATTCTCAATTTTTCCATAAAATAAAAATGTTTATAAATACTTTCTCAAATACACAGACTATATAAAAACATACATATAAATATACGTAAAATATTTTGAACAAAAACTCAAAAGAAAAATAAACAAGGATAAATATGGGTTGTCTCTCACAATGCGCTTGGTTTAACATCGTCAGCCCGACATTCCCAGTTTTTATTCTATGTGACCCAACATTATAGTCTCTTTAAAAGCTGGTCTTTGACCATCAAAATATGGTTTCAATCTGTGTCCATTCACTTTAAATATCCTTCAAGTCTTGGGATATTCAATATTAACTGCTCCATATGGATAGACTTTTATAACTTTGAATGACCCTTTTCACCTAGACTTGAGTTTCACAGGAAATAATTTCAATCTTGTATAATATAATAAAACTTCCTGTCCAGGTTCAAATTTCCTTTTAATTATATTTCAATTATGCCATTCTTTCATCTTTTCTTTATAAATCCTCGATTCCTTATAAATACTAGCATTATCATAAGACTCATTCCTAATTTCTTCAAGCTCATTCAATTACAAAAATCTTTTCTCACCAGCATCTTTCAGATTAAAATTGAATTCCTTTATAACCTAATAAGCTTTATGCTCCAACTCTATTGACAAGTGACAATTCTTTCCAAAAATTAATCTATAAGGGGACATTTCTATAAGTGTTTTATTAGATGTCCTGTAAGCCCATAATGTCATATCTAATCTAGCAGACCAATCCATTTTACTAGGATTAATACTCTTTTCCAAAATTCTCTTAATTTCACAATTAGATACTTCTACTAAACCACTTGTCTGGGGATGATAAGCAGTTGCAATTTTATGCATTATATTATATTTTTCTACCAATCTTGCAATTGTTGCATTTCTAAAATGAGATCCTTTATCGGTAATGATTGTTCTCAGCATTCCATATCTTGTAAAAATATTTTTAATTAAAAATTTTGAAACACTCTGAGCATCACATCAAGGTAAAGTGATTGCTTCAATCTATTTTGAAACATAATCCACTTCAATGAATATATAAATATTTCTGAATGAAGGTATAAATGGTCTCATAAAATCAAATCCCTATTCATAAAAAATTTCAATTTCCAAATTAAAATTTAAAGGCATTTCATTTCTTTTTGAAATATTACCTACTCTCTGACACCGATCACATGCTCTTATGTATATATTAAGATCTCTAAATAGAGTAGGCAAATAAAATCTAGATTGCAAAATTTTATGAACAATTCTTTCATTCCCAAAATGACCTTCAAATTCAGAATCATGACATTTTTTGATAATTTCCTGAATTTCTCTATAAGGCACACATCATCTCATTACTAAATCTTTGCATCATAAATAAATTTCTTTTCTTATTGTTTTGTCAACCCTTATGGTAAAACACCACTACAATATACTTTATAATATCAGCATACCAAGGTATATCTCATCCTTTTACAACATAAAGTTGTTCACTAGGAAAAGTTTTGTTAATTCATTTTACCATATCGAGTATTTCTTCCTGTTCTAGCCTAAATATACAATAAACAATTTGATTATTGGTCCATTTTCTATCGTCTATCACAAAATAAAACTCTTGCATCTGAAGTACCCATTTAATTAATCTTTATTTAGCATCCTTCTTTTGCATCAAATATTTAATGATCGAATGGTCAATATGCACTATACATTTAGCTCCAATCAGATGTGATCTAAACTTATCAAAAGCATATTCAATAGCTAATAACTCTCTTTTAATGTTGGTGTAGTTAATTTGAGCATCATTAAGAGTCTCACCAACATAGTATATAACTTTAAAAATCTTATCATATTTCTACCCTTAAACAACTCTAATTGCATAATCACTACCATCACACATTAATTCAAAAGATTTTTCCTAATTAGATCACTACCATCACACATTAATTCAAAAGATTTTTCCCAATTAGATGAAACAATTATAAGAGCAGTAATCAATTTTTCCTTTAAAGTTTTAAAGTCTTTATGGCAATCTTGGTTGAAGTCAAATTTTATATCTTTTTCTAGAAGTTGACATAAGGGTTTAGTAATTTTTGAAAAATCCTTGATATATCACATGTAAAATCCAGCATGTCCTAAAAAGCTCTTAATTACTCTTACTATAGTAGGTGGAGTAGGTTTGATATAACCTGAATTTTTGTAGGATCTACTTCCATGCCATTTTTTGAAATTTTATGCCCAAGCACAATTCCTCCTGCAACTATAAATTGACATTTCTCCAAGTTCACTATGAGATCAGTCTTTTCACATCATTCCAGAACTTTCTCTAAATGACTTAGACATATTTTAAATGAAGTTCCAAACACAGAAAAATCATCTATAAAGTTTTCAATCCCTTTTTCAATTAAATCACTGAAAATTGACATCAAACATCTTTGAATTATTGCAGGTGCATTATATAATCTAAAGGACATTCGCCGAAAAAAAAGTTCCATAAGGACTAAGGACTAACGTGTAAGGACTAGTAAATGTTGTTTTCTATTGTTCCTCTAGAGTAATAGGTATTTGATGATAATCGATATATCCATCTAAAAAAGAAAAATATTTGTGCCCAGCCAGCTTATCAAACATCTGGTCCAAAAAGGGTAAAGGAAAATGATCCTTTATGGTGGCAGAATTTAATTTTCTATAGTCTATACAGATTCACCAAGTAGTGACTTGCCTTGTTGATATTAATTTATTATGCTCATTTATCACTACAGTCACACATTCTTTCTTTAGAACACAGTGAATTGGACTTACTCAAGCACTGTCTAAAATAAGATAAATTATTCTAGCATTTAACCATTTTAGAATTTCTTTCTTAACAACTTCTTTCATCATTGAATTTAATCTCCTTTGAGGATCATCTCTTGGTTTATGTTGATGTTCCAATAAAATTTTATGCATATAAATTGAAGGACTGATTCCTTTAATATCAGCTAATGTTCATCTAAAGGCTTTCTTATATCTTTTTATTATTTCCAAGAATTTTTTTTCTTGCTCATCAGTCAATTTTGAGGATACTACAACAGGTAATGTAGATAAATCTTCTAAAAATCATACTTTAAATGTGTTGGAAGTGTTTTTAGTTCTAGTTCATGAGGTTTCTCAATAGATGAAATCCGATTCTTTTTATTTTCTGTAAGATCAACATTCAATTTTTTCTTGAACATAGTCTAAATTTTGTTTACTCACTTCTATAAATTCATCTTAAATTTTATCCTCATCTTGATGTCCCATATATTACTTTTCAAATTCACTTTCAAATGTTTTCTTAAAATATTCATGACTTAAATATTCATTAATATTCATTCTGAAGCATTCAATCTCTTGCTCTTTTGCAGGTTATCTCATTGATTTTGTAATATTATATGTAACCTCTTGATCACTAACTCTCATAGTTAGTTCTCCTTTCTGCAAATCTATCAAAGCTCTTCCAGTGGCAAGAAATGGTCTTCCTAAAATAATAGAAATTTCTTTATCTTCCTCCATATTTAATACAGTAAAGTCCACAAGAAAAATAAAGTTATCTACTTTTACCAAAACATCTTCTATAACTTCTTTAGGATATGTAATCGAACGATCAACTAACTGAAGAGTTACAGTCATAGGTGAAATATCTCCTAAGCCTAACCTTCTAAAAATTGATAACGACATACGATTAATATTGGCTCATCACAAAAGCCTAACCTTCTGAAAATTGATAACGACATACGATTAATATTGGCTCCTAAATCACAAAACTTTTCCATAAAATCATTCGCCAATAACACAAAGAATTGTAAAACTTCCAGGATCTTTAAGTTTTTCAGGAAGCTTTTTCTGAATTATAGCGCTACACTCTTCATTGAGCACAACAGTCTCATTATATACAAACTCTATTTTCTTATTAAGTACATCAAAGTATATCCTTCATGAACTTTACATAGCTTGACATTTATTCCAAAGCTTCAATAAATGAAATGTTTATCGTTAGTATCCTTAATATTTCTAAAAATTTTGAAAATTGATTGTCTCTATTTTTCTGCTTCAATCTTTGAGGAAATAGAGGCGGTGGTCTTCCTACAGTGATTTTCATTGGTTTAATGGGACATTCTGACTCAAAATGAAAATATTCACCTGATTTTTTATTTTCCACCTCATCTTTTTCAAGTTTAACTTCTTCTTAAACTCTACTTTCTAATTCTTTTCCACTTCTAAGCTGAATAGTTTTAATTTGCTCTTTTTTGTGATCTTTAGGATTTACTTCAATATTACTAGGCAATGTTCCTGGAGGTCTATTGCTAAGTGCGGTAGCAATACATCCCAATTGATTTTCCATGTTTCTAATTGCAGCTCCTTGACTTCCCATTTGCAATATCAATTCTTCCATTGATGACATTTTCTCCTTACTTTACAAATTATTAAATCTCGGGGGATAATAAGGTTTATAAGTTAGATTTCCTTGATTATTGGAGTTTCCCAATGATTTGCAGTGTTGTTTCTCCATTGCAAATTTGTAGCATTAAATTTATTATTACTCCAACTAAAATTTGGATGATTCTTCCAACTGGGATTGTAATAATTGACATAAGGATAATTATAATGATTATTTATTGCATTTAAGGTCTCATATGAAGATTGAGATTCTAACATTTGTCCTAATGAATTTTCCTCAAGCATAGGTGATGTTTGAGAATAATTCATTCCATATTGATCTATCTTTTTGATATAACAACTATTTGTGCAACTAACATAGATATTGCATTAGAATCATGAATACTAGCTACTCTTTTTTTTATTTACCCTTTTAGAGGGCCATTGAAAATTATTAGTAGACATCTCTTCAATAAACGAATATGCTTCATCGAATGGTTTTGCCATCAATGATCCATCAGTGACATCATCAATTATAGATCTAAGAGATCCAACCAACCCATTATAAAAAGTTTGAATTATTAACCAATCTGGCAACGCATGGTGTGGACACTTTCTAAGGAGATCTTTGAATCTTTCCTTGGCTTCATAAATTGATTCCCCTTCAAACTAGCAAAAAGATGTAATATCATTTCTAAGCTTAGCAGTTTTTGAAGGTAGGAAATATTTAGATAATAATTTTTATAACAAATCTTCCCAAGTTCTAATAGATCTAGGTGCTAACAAGTTTAACCACATCTTAGCTTTATCCCTAAATGAAAAAGAAAAAAGTCTAAGTCTGACGACATCATTCGACACTCCATCATTTTTAAATGTAGCACACAATTTTAGAAAACTATCAAGGTGTAAATTAGGATCTTCAATTGGTGTTCCCTCAAATGAATTGGCAGCTACATCAAAGTTTTGTATACTCAAATGAATTTCATCTGTTGTAGGATTAACATAATCTCTTAAAAGTCTCTGATGATATTCATTTTCATTTCTAGCATCACTTAAATTGAAAGCCATTTTGCTAATATATTTTTGATCTCTTTTTATTATTTTTGAATTTTTCAAATAGTTCTTTCTAATTCAGAATCATAAGATACTAAATTTTTAGATCTTACACTACTCATAAACAAATAAAATAAGTAATTAAAAATAAGCAAACACACTTAAATAAGAAAATTTTCAAGCTAAATTACAAACACTCTTTTTTTTAGTTTTAGTTTTTAAAATAAAAATAAAATAACTTGATACTACTACTTTCTGTTATTTTTGTTACTTCCCCGACAACGGTGCCAAAAACTGATGCATTTACTTCCCCGACAACGGTGCCAAAAACTTGATGCATGCAAATTTAGTGTGTTAATTTTATAATTATTTTTCAATATTACAAAATATACACAACAAATATAATAATAAATATGCAATGTAATCCCAAAAAAGCAATTTTAAATAAAATAGTGTATCTTTAAAACTCTTTTAAACAGCCAAATCCTCTTTAAAAATAACACAAGTATAGACTACAAGTTAAACTACAAATGTGAAGTACGAAATTCAAATCCACAGTAAATGAGTGAGTTCTAAATAAAATGTAGTTAAAAGACTCTGTTAATTAAACTAAATGCCAAACTTTTAAAAGTAAAATTTACAGAAACTAAACAAAGTTTTTGACGAAGAGTTCAAATTTAAGAAAGCATCCTTGCCCTTTACAATGAGTATATGGAATATGAAGAAATTAAAATCATTTGAATATATATATATATATATATATATATATTGTTTTGTGTTAAATAGGAGCAATCATATTCCTTACCCTCTTCTGAGTGCTATAAAGAACATTGACTTGTTCAAAGGTTGGTACCTAATTTCGTGATTAGGCTGGGAGGAAAGCCGGAGGGAAACCCCCCTGCCACTTTAGAGCTCCCACTACTCCCTCCCCCGAGGGTTAACAATTTCGCATCAGTTATTAATCAACTGAACCAAAATCAACTAGACCAAATAGAGGATTTTAATTTGTCACCTTAAAATCTCCAATTCTGCATCTAACAAAGTATGCTTCCCTATTTATTTGCACTCAATTTCATGGATGACATACTCTCCCATGAAATCAAATATGATTCTCCCCAATAGAAATCAAATATGATTCTCCCCATGTTGTAGAAATCATAGCCTTTTCAGAATATATGTTTCTAAACACATTTTAACATTTCAATTGATGAAATCAAAAATTAAATGAAGATTGGAGTTCAAATCATAACAAATTATTAACATTTAAAATCATAGAAAACAAAATTACTTCTCACAAAATTATATTTTCAAAGTATGGAGAAGGATAAAAGTAAGGAGAAGGATAAAAAAGACTACTCATAATTCATGAGAAGGATACGACAAAACACAAATTTCATATATCCATAGAAGTTCTCTTCAAGCCTTTCTCTCTTTACAAGTACTCTCAATTCTCTCTTAGAAGTGTAATGAAGAAGAAGTCTCTCACCTTCCCTCTCCTCTTACAATCCTAGAAGAAAATCTCCAAGCCCTTAATTTTCTCTCTCTATCTCTTCCTCTTCCATTTCACGCCACCCCCTTTCACGTCAGACCCCAACTCCTTAAAGTCTTCTTCTTTTATTTTTGGCTGCCTCCTTTCAAAAAGAATTCAAATTTCCCTCTAAAATTCCCTCAAAAAGTCAACTCTTTTGAATTTAAAAGATTTGTCATTTGATCCAAGAGATATATCCCTTCATAAAAGAACCTTCCAAAGTGTCTAGATGCATTGAATTACTCCAAAAGACTTTTAGAACAAGTGTCTCTTTGAAAATTCATGCAAAATTCTCCTTAAACCGCCTTAATCTGCAAAAAGTTGTCTCTTTTGCATCTAGCGCCAGATCAGGTGCATCATGCGCCAAGGCTCTGGCGCATCATGCGCCAAGGCTTTGTCAAACAATGCATCATGCGCTAGATTCTCAAAATTTTCTATTTGGGCTCCAAATTTCATCCTTTTTGCTACTTTTTCTCCAAATGCCTAAAAAGGTATCCTTTTTGCTACTTTTGCTCCAAATGCCTAAAAAGGTTATACCTGCAACGAAAACACAAAAATACCCTTATTTAAAGTGTAAATCATAAAAAATAAGCATAAAATACATACTTAAATAACATATTATTTTGGTGTATCATAAGGGCTGAGAAATTAGGGTTTCTCATTGGAGTTGGTGGCCTGAGGACAAGGGGATTAAATGCCTAGAGCAATGGGAAAGGTTTTCTCTATTAAAAGATAGAGATTTGGGAGGCTAGATAAAGAGCTTGGTTGTGTCTCAATGCTCTCAGGTTAACTCCTTAAGCAGCCATAAGAGGCCATAGAAGAGCTTGGTTTTGAGGAGAATCTTGGGTGGCTCCTCAGAGAAGTCTCAGAGGAATATCAGTGAGATTTTAGCTGTGAATAGAAATTTTCAAGTTCTTATGGTGGGCTCATCATGGAGGTGAGCGTGGTGAAGAAGAAGACTTGGATAAGGCTTTTAGCTGATTGGAAGGGTTTAGGTGGATAATACAGTGTAGGGAGGATTTAGTTTGACTCACCAAAAAGTGGTCCAAGAAAAGTTAGACTTGATGACATGTGTACATCCTTTGGTGAGTCATCATAGATGGTGACAAATTCATCAATCAAAAAGAACTTGAAGTTGTTTTGGCTTAGTGTGTCATTGACCGACTTCTTTTTGTAATCGACAAATAC
>NW_018251304.1:4055-6229 GCF_001263595.1 Phalaenopsis equestris | reverse complement strand
ATTAATTCAATAGACCTCGCTGACGACGCCGAAGAACCCATCGACGACGAGATCCCGAAAAAACACCTTTAATCGTGATTTTGAATAGTCAACTGCCACTATTCATCATCCCCTTCCTCTTAAAAATGAAAATTTTTATCTAAGGCTTGAAGATCTTGGATTGGGGTGCAATTTCAAAGCATTTAGACACCGAATTTGATCATCTCTCGATAAGAGCTTCACTCCAACCTAAAAATATTTGATTTTCACCTTGAAGTTCTTCCACATTGAGAAGAACCAAAAATTTTGACAATGTGAAGAAAATATTTGGAAGAAATTCATGGAATTTAGTTTTGAACTCTTAGAGTCACTCTTAGAAGCCATTATTTGCATATTTGAAGTATATTTTGGAATTTTTTCTATAATTTTGATTAAATTGAAATGGCTCCAGCGCTATGACAAAAGAGGCGAATTGAGTTTGACGAGTCTCGCTTCGTTAATGCGAAGGCTCGGTCGATATTTACTTCAGTTTTTGAAGGGAAGAAACGTATATAAGATCGAGTTTTTGAGAGTTCGGGAGGAGAAATTGAACGAGTTTTTACCGAACGGAGGTTGGAAAACTTTTATTATACCACCAATAAGGCTACTGTGAATATTATGAAAGAATTTTATGCCAACATATACTATTCTGAGGATGGAACCGTTCGAGTGCGGGGATTTTCTGTTGAATTTAGTGTCACCCGCATTAACTCATTTTATGAGTCCCAGACTCTTATAACTGTCATTATGAAACCTTCAGTACAATGGAAGACCCGCTGAATGATGTCATCAACTTTCTCACTGACGGAAAATGAACATGGAAGATAAAACAACGAGAACGGATAAATGTTGAATGCCACATCTAAAGCGTGGCACTATTTTATTTCTTCTACTCTCTTACCTACCTATCATCATAGTGAGGTAACAAGATATAGTGTAACAAGAGATAGAGCTATTCTGAATTGCTGTATTCAAAATAATCAAACTATAAATGTGGGGAGAATTATTTTTAAGAATATATTAACCACTCCAAAGAGTGAAACAAGTGGAGAGTTACATTTTAAACTTATTGGAAATTTTATTAAATTTTTTTTTTAGATACTTTATGGAGTTGAAACTGGAGATAATGAAGAATGGTTTTACCCTATGAAACCCATTAGTAAAGCTAATTTGAAGACATATGAATCCCATAAAAAATGGAGAACTAGGAGTAGGAGTCAAGAACCTTTTACTAGTAGAGATATCCTCTCTACTAGCTATGACCTTCCTTCTTCTAGTTCCCCTACCCTGAATGATTTAATGAATAAGTTGACCTTGCAGCAAAAGAGTATAGAGCTAATCAATGAAAGAATTAGGAATGAAAGAATTAGGGGTTTATAGGGGTTTAGAAAGTAGATATAATTATGATAGTGAGTACCTACATAGGCATTCTGACTTTGAGATAGCTAACTATGCTTACTACAAAGCTCAGGCCTGGCACTACTAAGGTGAGCCTGATGTTACTTTTCCTGAATGCCCCCGTTGTACTCAGTATCAGCCCAATCTACCTGCTGACCAAGGAGACAACGATATAGTTTGGGATTTTGGCTTATGATAGTAGTTGATGTACTTTTACTTTTACTATTTGTAATTGTTGTAATAGAGATAGATGTTTGTGTGTTTGTACTTTCATTTTTATTTTTATGTTGCAATTGGATTATTTTTAATTATTGTTATAATTGTTTGGTGTGGTGGTTGAAATTTGTTAAATTGTAATATGATGTTATTTTTATTTTGCATTTTAATTGCAATTATTTTTTTTAGTATTGTGGATGTGTTAGTGAAATATTGTGTTTGTATAATATTTAGTTTTGTACTTATTTTAAAATTTCATTACCCAGCAAATTCTCTAATGATTTATATGTATAGAAAGCTCCTAATATTACAGACCAGTTGAAGTAAAAATTTTGAGAAGGAACTGCAAAAATTTCAGAATAATGAAAATGCGTAAAGTACTGATGTATGATTTATATTTAGAATTTTCTTTCCACCTGTATCATTCCATAATAAAAAAATTTAAGTTTGGGGGAGGGAAGAAAAGGATTAACAATTAGATGTTCTCAATTTTAATATTTTGAAAAATTATTAATATGATTTTTTGTAGTGAATTTAATTCA
>NW_018251304.1:0-1991 GCF_001263595.1 Phalaenopsis equestris | reverse complement strand
TTTCTTATATATTGAATTTCACATTAGAAACTTTATTAGTAGAATTAGTTATTTAAGAGTTATTAAAATTACATATTTATTTCAATTACCTATTAATGACAGATAAGCAATTTGAATTATATTGTTGTGATTAAGTATTGATTTTCTAAAATCTTAGTTCGTAGCCTCTAATATTACTCCCTGTGGGATCGATATCTAGGACTCCATTAGAGCCATGTATTACTTGAGTGATACGTATACTTGCATGATAAGTGTGACTTTACCATTAATGAATTTTTTTATATTCATCTTTATCGAATCTAAAACCGTTGTCAAGTTTTTGGTGTCATTGCCGAGGAATTAAATCTTCTAGCAGCAGTATTAAATTCTTGTATTGTTAAGCATATATAAAGTCATTGTCAATATCCCTCCTCATTTTTTAAGTAAGTGAGGGGACCCTTTTGAGGAGGAGCTTAGGAGCAAGATGTCACTCTCCTATGCTAAAGGAGAGCTTCATCCTTACTAGGGGAAGGTCACCGGAAGATAGTCGGGGTATCATCGGAGTTCGCCGGAACGTGGGCTTCTCTTCTACCGATAGGAGAACTTCTTCCTACATCAAGACACACATCCAAAACCATCAAGATGTTGATATTTTCCAAATCTTAGCTGGCCCTACGGTTAGTCTAGTCTAGGTTCGTGGATTTGATTGCCCACATGGCATGGATGTGCGGGTTGACATTTTTCGGCAAGGTTGTGTCGTCTATGTGATGGATCGTTGATTTCAATAGGGGAAGCCCTAGGTTAGGATCCCCATGCATTGGTCATTCCTATACAGACTTGAGTGATTCCTTTGTGAATCTTATGAATATATCCCATTGGGTCAGAATCCTAACTTTTCTTTATTTGGCGCTCTCAACCTCCCTTTGAGGGGTTGGTTGAGTTTAATCGTGAAGAATGAGAAAATCTTTGTAGCTAGCCCATACTATGGGATCATGGGAATTCATAGAACGAAAACATCATTGTAGATAGCTTGCCCTATGAACATTGGAGAGTTTCTCATACGAGAAATTAAAGGGGGAGGCCCTCCACACTATCATGCTAAAACTGGAGGCGGTTATGCTGCAAATCCAAGAGTGTCAATCCTAAGTACCTACGTGAGGGCATTAGGATGAGTTAGATGTGTCATCAAGCATCAGGGTTGTATTTCATATGCATGGCCATTTGTGGCATCTTCGGTGTGTGGATCATATTGCATATTGTATGCATGATCGTTTGAGCACTTTGGATCGATTGGCATTCCTAAGCTAATTCTCTTTCCTCTCTTGGGTTTGATTGGCCACCCAGGCTTAATTACCATATCTTTTGGGTTTGATCGATTGCTATGTTTGTGTTTGATCGGTCGTCTCGGACTGAACACTCCATCTTTTGGGTTTAATTGACCGCTACATGTCTATCACCCCGCTTTGGGTTCAATCGTCCGTCTTAATTTGATTATCCATCTTCTTGGGTCACTACCTCCTCAACATACCATTTTTTGGCCGCTTATGTTCGACCGGACACCACGGCTCGGTCAACCGGACACTTGCACCATTACATGTTGTGCATGTGTGTGTGCTTGCTTACCTGCTTGCATGTTGCATCATATCATGTATGTGTTTTCTTGCATGAGTCACTTGCTTGAGCTGCACTATTTTTGGGTCACTACCTCCTCATAATACCTTTTTTTTGGTCTGTTTCCGCCATGACATGCCCACCTTTGGGTCACCGCCTCCTGGGCATACCCTTTTGCTTGGGTCGTTGTTGCTACGATATGCCCACATTTGGGTTACTGCCTCCTTGGCATACCCACTGTCGGGCCTTTGCCTACATAGCATGCCCATCCTTCCGATCATCGCCTCCTCTGCATACCCATTTATCGTGCCCCTACCGTCACAGCATGTCCATCCTTTTGGTCTTTGCCTCTTCGGTAAAACCATCTATCAGGCCACTACAGCCATGGCATTCCCATCTAT
>NW_018251303.1:12844-13076 GCF_001263595.1 Phalaenopsis equestris | reverse complement strand
AGAGATTGAGATAGTCATAGAGAGTGAGAGAGAAATAAGATAGAGTGAGAGAGCTGATAAGAGTAAGAGAGGGAGGGAAGGAGAGTGAGATATTGGGGTAAACGATGTGAAAGATGGAGGGAGAGCATACAAAGAGAGTGTACGAGTAAGGGAGGGATTAGGGTAGGGAAGATAGAGAGATGAGATAAAAGAGAGAGAGAGATAGAGGAAGACTGAGAGAGATATATGGAGG
>NW_018251303.1:7823-11230 GCF_001263595.1 Phalaenopsis equestris | reverse complement strand
ACCCACCCTTCTTCTCTCATTCAATCAATCTCTTCCATTGCTCTCTCTCTCTCTCTCGCTCACTCTCTTTTACTCTTTCTTCCCTCATCCCTCACTCTCTCCATCTCTCCCCTACCTCTCAATATATCACTCTCCCTTTTTCTCCCTCTTAATCGCTCTCTCTTCCTTTTTACATCTTATATTCTCCCTCCCCTCTCTCCCTCTCTCTACATCATTCTCTTTGTCTCTTTCACTTGCTTTCTCAATCTATCTCTCTCACTCTTTCTTCTATTCTTTCTTGTTGTCTCTCTTATCTCTATTAATAGTCTTCTCTCTTTTTATCTTACTTTCTTCACTCTCCCTTCCTCTTTCTCTCACTCCCTCTCTCTGTCTCACTCTCCCTCCATCCATCCATTTTCACCTCTCTCAAGCTTATTCTTTATCACAACGCTCTAATTATCTCACACTCTCCTTTTCTCTCTCCCTTCGTTTCTATCTCCCTCTCTCTTTCTTTGTCTCTTTTTCTTGCTCTCACTCTTCTGAGCTCCCTCATTCTCTACATCTCACTCTCACTCTCTTGTGCCCTCTCCTTCCCTCCCTTCTTCCCCCTTACCTCTTCGACCTTCTCTATCACTCACTCACTCTCCCCCTCTCTCGCTCTACCTTTCATCTCTCTCTTTCTATTCAATCTCTTCTTTATTTTTCCCTCTTTCTCCCACTCTCTATACTCACTCCCTTTTTACTCTCTCATCTCTCTCCTGTCTCTATGTATTTACTTCCCTCTCTTTCTCTCTCTCAATTCTTTCTCTTTTCAAAATCTCTTCTCTCTCTTTCTCTCTCCCACTCTCTCCCACTATTACTCTCTCACTTTTACTCTCTCTATCCCCATCTTTCCTTCGTTCTTTCTCTTTGACCCTTTTCCAATCTCCAGCTTCCTCCCTCTTTTATCGCATCTTTATTCTCTCCCTCTCTCATTTCTCTCTTCCTTTCTTTCTCTTAACCTTCTTATTTGTTTCTCTATCCCTCTCTAATTACCGCTCTCTCTTCCCTCTCTCTCCGACTCTCTTTTTCCCTTTCATTCCCTCTCTTCCTCCCTCCTTCCCTTTCTATCTCACTTGCTCTCACCCACACACTCTCTCATTTATTCACATTTTTCCTCTCTCTCTTAAGTGTATTCCCAGCAACTGTTTCCTCCTCTCTATCATTAATTTGCTAACCATTGTTTCTCCAATGCTCTCTTTTTATCTCTCTCTCCCTTGCCCTCTCTTTTTTTCTCCCTCTTCTTTTCCCTCCTTATCTCTTTTCTTGTCTCATCTCACGTAAGCCCTCTTTCATCACTCTTTACCTATCTCTCTACCTTCTATTTTTATTCTTATTCTCTGTTCCTCTCCATACTTATCTTATTCTCTCTCCACCCTTACTCTCTTCCCATCTCTCCCCTACCATTCTCTATATCACTCTCCGTTTTTCTCCCTCTCTTTATCTACCTCTCTCCATCCAGTTTTCTCCCTCTCTTTTATGTAACATCTCTCTTTCATTGCTCTCACCAACTTTTCCTCTTTCCTTATATTCTCTCTTTTCTCTCCACTCTCTCTTCTCTTTTATGTATCATTTCCCCTTTCTCCTTCTATCTTCTCTTTATATTTCTCACTCCCACTCACTTTATTTCCTCCTCTCGCTCTTCCACTCTATCTCTCGTCTCTCTTACTCTCTCTATAACACTCCCTTTTCTATCCTTCTTGCTCTATCTTTTTTCTTTGGTCTCTCTCCACTTTCTAACCTTCTTGCTCTATGTTTTCATGGTCTCTCTCTACCTCCCTCCCACCCTTCATCCCACACTCCCAATCTTCTCCCTCTCTCTCTCTCTCTCCCACTCTATTCTTTCTCTCTTTTAATCTTTCTACCCTTTTTTTCTGTTCTTTATCTCTATACCAATTTCTCCCACCCTCCTTGCTTTCTCTCTCCCTCCTTCTCATTTCCCACTATCTATCAATTTCTATATCTCCCTCGCTCCCTCCTATCCTCACTTGATTCTTCCACTTGCTCTCTCCCCTCCCCATCACTCTCCATTCCTCCTTCAATCTCTTTCTCCTTATCCTTGCAATTCCTTACTCTCTCATTTCCTCTTGCTCTATCCCTCTTCATTCTATAGTCTGTCTTACTCCCTCTCTCCTTATCTCTCACTCTCACTTACTTTTCATTCTTCTCTCTCATTCTCTTGCTATTTTTTAAATTCCATCTCTCCCCTTTCTCTATATCTCACTTTTATCATTCCTTTTAATCTTCCATTCTTTCTCTTTCATCATTCCATTCTCTCCCTAATGCTTTTTACTCTCTCACTTCCTTCTCTTACTCTCTCTCACCTTTCTCTCTTCCCTCTCTCTTACTCTTGTTTCCAACATTTTCCCCCTCTTTCTCTCTTGACCATTCTTCCTTTATCTCCTTGTCTCTCTCTAACTCTCTTTTCTATCTATTCCCTTTCTTGACCTCTGTTTCTTTTGCAATCTATCTTCCCATCTCTATTGCTTTTCTCACTCACTCTCTCTCACTTTATCTTTCTTCCTCTCGAGTACACTTATTCTCTCTCTTCCTACTCTCTCCAGCTCTCTATCACTCTCCCTCCACCTCTCTCTTACTCTTTCTTTCTCCTCTATTCCTCTTTCTCTCCCCTCCCTCATCGTCTCTCTCTTAATCCATAACCAAGAGGATCATGGGAGCGGAAGAGATAGAGATAGCTGGAAGGAGGGAGAGAGAGGAAGTGAGCTCGAGAAAGAGAGAGAGAGCAAGCGAGAGAGAAAGGGAGAGCATGCAAGGGTGTTAGATGGAGAGCAAGTTATATATAGAGCGATGGAGAGAAAGAGTTACATGTAGTAGAGAGTGTGAGCAAGAGAGAGAAATAGATAAAAAAGGGAGAGATCAAGATGGATAGAGAGAGAAAATCTTGATTGTATGTGTTTGGGTGTGAGAGAGAGAGTATGATAGAGTGTGTGTGAGAGAAGAGAAAACAAAAGAGAGAAGTGAGAGATAAAGAAGTAAGAGATAGAGAGAGCAAGAGAAGGGTGGGGATGAGAGGGAAGGAGGGGAAGAGAGAGAGAGAGAAAAAAATAGAGGGGGAGGGGAGAAAGATGGGGAACAACAGGGGAGCAAAAAATAAAGCAACAAAGATGGAGAGATAGTGAGATGAGTGAGAGGGTTAGGTAAAAATAAAGTGTATGTGGAAGAGAGAGAAAGTGTGTGAGATATTTCAAGAATAAGATATCTTGAGAAATTTAAAGTGACAGAGAGGGATATATATTGAGAGAATAAGAGAAAGAGAGAAGGAGAGAAAGAGAAGAGTGAGAGAAAGAGCGATAAAGGGAGGCAGAGAGAGTGATAATGAGAGATTGAGAGAGATAAATGTGAGAGTGAGAAGAGAGAGAGAGAAGAGG
>NW_018251303.1:1486-7813 GCF_001263595.1 Phalaenopsis equestris | reverse complement strand
GAAGAGAGGGAGAGAGGGGGGAAAGAGAGGGAGGCAAAAACATATGGAATGAGATAAGCAGAAAGAGGCTGACAGATAGAGAGACAAAAAGAGATATAAAAGGGCAAAAAAAGAGGTGTGATAAATAGAGAACAGAGAGAAAGGGATTGATGGATAGAGAGAGTCAAAAAAGAGAGAGGTGAAAGAGAAGAGAGAGGAGGAGAGAGAGTAAGAGAGAGACAAAGGGAGAAATAAAAAGTGTAAGAGCAGGGGAGAGAGATTGAGATAAAGAGAAAGAGAGAGAGAAGACAGTGTGAGAAGGAGAGAAGAAATGGTGTGTGTGATAGAGAGCAAGAGAAAACTATAGAGGGATGAGGGAGTGACGGAAGATAGAAAAGAGTAAGAAACAGATAGAGAGGGAGGAAAAGAATAAGTGTGAGTAGAAGAGCAAGAAAGACAACAAACAAAGTGAGAGAGAGAGAATAAGATAGAAATAGGTAAAATAAAGAAAACAAGTGAGTGGGAGCGGGAGTAGGAGAGAGAGAGATAGAGAGTTAAGAAGGAGGTGTGAGAGAAAGCTAGGAAGAGGGAAAGACCAAGGTGAGAGAGAGGATAAGTTAAAGAGAGGCAGAAGAGTGAAAGAAGAAGTGGACAAAATGGAAAGAGGGAATCAGATAAATATGAAGGGCAGAAGAGAGATAGTAAGAGGAGAGTGGGAGTGAGAGATAAGAAGAAAGAGCGAGATAGAGAGATATAGAGCAAGCAAGAAAGAGGAGAGAGGGAGAGACATATTAAAAGAGAAGCGAGTGAGGTAAAAATAGAGAGAATGTGAGAAATATTGAGAGATAGATGAGAGCAGATAGAAGAGGAACTGATTAAGAGAGAGGGGGTGAGAGGGATGGAGGGGAAGAAAGTGAGAGAGAAAATAAAGTTGAGGGGGAGGGAAGAAAGATTGAGAAAAATATTTTTACTTAACCCACTTTCTCTTACTTTATCTATCTCTCTCACTCCCTGTCACTCGCTCACTCTCTGTCACTTACTCTCTCACTCGTTTGCTCTCTTTTCCACTATTCCATATCTCTCTTCCATTCCAACCCTCAAACACTCCCATCCTACGTCCCTCTTTATCCCCCTCCTTACCTCTTCCTCTTTTTATTTCCCTCTCCCTCCTTTCCTCTACTCTCTTTATCTTCTTCAGACCAATCTCTCTCTCCCTCCCACTTTTGCTCTCTCTATCTCTCCTCTTCTCTCTCAATCTCTCTCACTCTCTCTCAATTCTCTAACACTCTCTCTCCTTCTCTCCCTCTATTTCTCTTTCCATCTCTCTTTCTATCCCTCTATCTCTCACTCTTCCTCGGTCACTCTCTCTTTCTTTCTTCTTTCTATATTCCCTACCTCCCTCCCTCCCTCCCTCACTCCCACTCTCTCTGTTTCACTCTCCCTCTCTCTTTCACATCTATTATCTCTATCTCACTTACCCTCCGTCCTCCATTTTTACCTCTCTTATCATCTCTCTCGCTCTATCTTCTTTCTCTTTTACTCTCTATCACTCGCTTTTTCTCTCTCCCAACCTCTCTCTTTCAAGCCCTCTCTTTCACTCTGTCCCTTTCTCTATCTCTCCCTCATTCCAACCCTAAACTCTCCCTCCCTACGTCCCTTTTTCTCCTCCTCCCTATCCCGTTCCTCTCTCTATTTCCCTTTCCCTCCCTTCTCTACCCTCCCTATGATCTCTCATACATTTTCTTTCTCTCTTTCCTCCCAACCTCTTTCATTCTTTCTTCTCTCTCTTTTTTAACTCTCTCCATCGTTCTCTCCTTTTTTTTTCTTTCTCTTTCTCGCTCTATTTCAATCTTTATTTCTTCTTCTCTTAGCTCTATATATATCTCTCTCTAATTTCATTACTCACTTTCTCTCACTTGTTTTCCCTCTGTTGTTCTTGTGCTCTCTCTCATTTCTCCCACACTACTCTCTTATAATCTCTACCTACCTCTCTCCCTTCCTATCTTTCTCTCTCTCTGTCTTACCTCAATCCTTCCTTCCCTCTCTCCAACTCCCACTCTCTCTACCTCTCTCTATTCCTCTATTTATATCTTTCCCTTTCTCACACTCTCTCCCTCCCTCCATAACTGACACACTCTCTCCCTCACTCTTATCATTTTGTCTGACCGTACCTCTCTTTTCTCTTTCAACATACTTATCATAATCTCTCTATCCCTTTTTCTTGTCCCATCTCTACCTTACATCTCCACATTTCCACATTTCTCTCTCATTTCTCTCTCCTTTTTTATCCTCCCTCTATCTCTCTCCCACTCTTTACCTCTCTCATCTTTCTCTTCATCTCTCCATCTATCTATCTCAGTCTCTTCCACTTGCTTGTTCATTCTATCTCTCTCACATTTTCCCACCTTTGCTCTCTTGCTCTCTCTCTTACTTCTCTCTTTATGAATCATCTCTCTCTTTCTCACTTCACTCTCTCTCCTTCTCTCCCATATTCTCACTCTAGTGAAGTGGAAAAGAGGGTGTAAGAGAGAAATAGAGAGAGAATAGAGAGAGAGAACCATAGAAAAGAGAGTAAAAGAGAAAATAAGATTGAGAGAGTAGATAGTGAGAAAGAGAGAAAGAGGGAGGGAAAATAATAAGGAAGAGTAAAAGATGAATCAAGGGAGGGATAGAGGAGAGAGTGAGAGAGAAAGAGCGAGAGTAAGGTGGAGAGTAAGTAGGGGTGAGGGAGGGAAAATAATAAGGAAGAGTAAAAGATGAATCAAGGGAGGGATAGAGGAGAGAGTGGGAGAGAAAGAGCGAGAGTAAGGTGGAGAGTAAGTAGGGGTGCTAAGGAGAATGAGAGGGAGTGGGTGACAAGGAGAGAGAAGAGTGAGGTACATTGAGGAGACCTAGAGAATAAGAACTAATGAGTAAAAAAGATAGAGGGAGGAGAGATTGAGTGAGAATGATAGTGGAAGAGTGAGAGAGAACAAATGAGAGAAAGAGAAAGATAATGAGAGAGAAGAGGAAATAAGATATGGAAGGAGAGAGAGGGATGAGAGAGAAATAAGGAGATTAGGAGATAGGGAAGGAAAAAGAAAGTGTGAAAAAGGGAGAGAGAGAGAGGTTGCAAGGGAGCGAGATATATATATATATAAAGGGAGATAATTAGAATAAAAATAAGAAAAAAGTGAGAGATAAGGTGAGGGAGAGGGAATGAGGGAGTAAAAATGAAAGCAAGGGAGAGGGAGCGGGGAGAAGTATGAGAGAAATTGGGAAACTATGAGGGAGAAATGTTGAGGGTTAAGAGAGATAAAAGAGGGAAAGCGAGATAGAGATTGTATTTGAGGGATAGGGAAGAGGGAGTGAGGTAAAAGAGAGAAGAGAGAATGACAAAAGAGAGAGTAAGAGAGAGAAAGGAGAGCAAGAGAGGGATAAAAAGGGATTTACTAGAGAATGTTATGGAGAGTAAGTGAGGGAGATAATTAGATTGTGAGATAGAGGAAGGTGGGAGAGATATTGAACTAAGAGGAATTGAGATAAGGAAAGAAAAAGTGAAAGAGGGAGAGGGAGAGAAAGAAAAGAGAGCGAGGTAAAATAAATCAAGAGAGAATGAGTGAGAGGGAGAGAATGAAGGAGAGAAGGAGAATAAATCAGAGAGAGAAAGCGTGATGAAAATGAAGAGGGAGAGAAGCATAGAGTGGGAGGGAGAGAGTGTGAAAGAGAGGGAGGAGAAAGAGTGAGAAACATAGAGATGGAGGGAGAAAAGCGAGAGAGAGGAGAGGGAAATAGAGGTAGACAAAGAGTAAAAAAGGAGAGAGCAAGTAAAAATTAGAGAAGAGAGCAAGTGAAAATTAGAGCAAGAGAATTGTAATGAGAGTTAAAATAGGGAGTGAGATAGAGAGAGCGAGAGAAAAACATAAAGGGAAGAGAGAGTGGGGGAAGAGGGAGCAAGAGAAGGAATGGTAGAGGGAGAAGAGCAAGAGTATCATGGGAGGGGAAGAGAAGGAGATAGCTGAAGGGAGGGAGAGAGAGGAAGCGAGCTTGAGCTCAGAGAGAGTGCGAGACAAAGAGAGAGAGAAACATGCAAGGGTGTGAGATGGAGAGCAAGTGATAGATAGATCGATAGAGTGAGAGAAAGTTAAATGTAGTAGAGAGTGTGAGCAAGAGAGAGAAAGAGAGGTAAAGAAAGGGAGAGATCAGGATGGATAGAGAGAGAAAAGTTTAATAGTATGTGTGTGTGTGAGAGAGAGAGTATGAGAGAGTGTCGGTGAGAGAAGAGGGAACAAAAGAGAAGAGTGGGAGATAGAAAAAATAAGAGATAGAGAAAGCAAGAGAAGGGAGAGGAAGTGAGACGGAAGGAAGGGAAGAGTGTGAGAGAGAGAAAATAAAATAGAGGGGGAGGGGAGAAAGATGGGGAACTGCGGGGGAGCGAGAAATAAAGTAAGAAAGAGGGAGAGATAATGAGATGAGTGAAAGAGGGTTTGGTAAAAAAGAAGAATGTATGTTGAAGAGAGAGAAAGTGTGCGAGATATTTCAATAATAACATAGTTTGAGAAAGTTAGAGTTAGAAAGGGATATACATTGAGAGAATAAAAGAAAGAGAGAAGGAGAGAAAAAGAAGAGCGAGAGAAAGAGCGATAGAGGGAGGCAGAGAGAGTGATAATGAGAGATTGAGAGAGATAAATGTGTGAGAGGAGAGAGAGAAGAGAGAAAGAGAGGGAGGGAAAAACATAAGGAATGAGATAAGGAGAGAAAGACTGATACATGGAAAAGCAAAAGGAGATAAAAGCGAGCAAAAAAGAGAGGTAGGTGTGATAATTAGAGAAGAGAAAGAAAATGATGGATGGATAGAGAGAGCAAACAAGAGAGAGGTGAAAGAGGAGAGAGGATGAGAGAGAGCAAGAGAGAGATTGAGAGAGAAATAAGTGTAAGAGCAAAGGAGAGAGATTGAGATAAAGAGAAAGAGAGAGAGAGAAGACAGTGTGAGAAAGAGAGAAGAAAGGGTGTGTGAGATAGGAGTGATTATGAGAGAAAGGGAGATAGATAAGAAAGAGAAAGAAGAGTGAAAGAAGAGGGGAAAAAAGAAAAAGGGAGTAAGATAAATGTCGAGGGGTGAAGAGAGATAGTAAGAGGTGGAGTGGGAGTGAGAGAGAGCGAGGTAAAGAGCGAGCTAGAAAGAGATAGAGAGTAAGCAAGAAAGAGGAGAGAGGGAGAGAATAAGAGAGAGACGGGGAGGAGGTAGAGAGAGTGTGTGAGAGATGAATAAGGTAGAGATATATGGAGAGAGGGGAGGGAGAGAGGGAGATAGAGAGCAAGAGAAAACTATAGAGGTAAGAGAGAGAGGGAAGAGGAGCAAGAGAGAGAATGATAGAGTGAGAAATAGATAGAGAGTGAGGAAAACAATAGTGTGAGTAAAAGTGCAGGAAAGGCAACAAACAAGGTGGGAGAGAGAGAATAAGAATTTAATAGAGAAAACAAAGAAAACTAGTGGGAGTGAGACTAAGAGAGAGAAGGATAAAGATTTAACAAGGAGGTGTGACAGAAAGCTAGGAACGGAAAGAGCAAGGTGAGAGAGAGAGGATAAGTGAAAGAGAGAGGTGTGAAAGAAGAAGTGAGCAAAATGGAAAGGAGTAAGATAAATATTAAGGGTAGAAGAGAGATAGTAAGAGGTAGAGTGGGAGCGAGAGAGAATGGGAAAGAGCGAGCTGGAGAGGAAGCAGGAAAGAGGAGAGAGGGAGAGAACTATTAAAAGAGAAGCGAGTGAGGTAAAAATACAGAGAAAGTGAGAATAAATGAGAGATAGATGAGAGTAAATAGAAATGGAAGTAATTAAGAGATAGGGGATGAGAGGGAAGGATGGGAAGAGAGTGAGAAAGAGAAAATAAAATAGAGGGGGAGGGGAGAAAGATGGGGAAAAATATTTTTACCTAACCTTCTTTCACTTACTCTATCTACTTTCGCTCTCACTCCCTGTCACTCTCTCACTCTCTCACTCTCTCTCACTTACTCTCTCACTCGCTTGCTCTCTTTTCCACTCCTCCATATCTCTCTTCCATTCCAACCCTCAAACACTCCCTTTCTATGCCCTTCTTTCTCCCCTTCCTTATCCCCCTTCCTCTTTTTATTTCCATTTCCCTCCTTTCCTCTACTCTATTTATCTTCTTCAGACCATTGTCTCTTTCCTTCCCACTTTTACTCTTTATATCTCTTCTGCTCTCTCTTAATCTCTCTCCCTCTCTCTCAATTCTCTAACACTCTCTCTCCTTCTCTCACTCTCTTTCTCTCCCTCTATCTCTCTCTCACTCTTTCTCTATCCCTCTCTCTTTCTTTCATCTCTCTATCTTTCCTACCTCCCTCCCTCCC
>NW_018251303.1:0-1379 GCF_001263595.1 Phalaenopsis equestris | reverse complement strand
TCTCTATCTTCCCCTCTCTATACATCCCTTTTTCTTCGCCTCCCTATCTCTTGTCCTCTCTCTATTTCCATCTCTCTCCCTTCTCTACTCTCCCTATGTTCTCTCATACGTTTTCTCTCTCTCTTTCTCTCTCAACCTCGTCCATTTTTTCTTCTCTTTTTTTTAACTCTCACTCTCTCTTCTTTCCTTTTTCTTTCTCTTTCTCGCTCTATTTCTATCTTTATTTTTTCTTCTCTCGTCTCTCTATCTCTCTTTCTCTAATTTTATTCCTCACTTTCTCTCACATGCTCTCCCTCAATTTTTATTGCTCTCTCTCATCTCTCCCACACCACCCTCTTGCAATCTCTACTTATCTCTCTCATTTTCTATCTTTCTCTCTCTCCGTCATACCTCAATCTTTCCCTCTCTCCCACTCCCACTCTCTCTACCTCTTTCCATCTCTCTCGCATTCTCTCCCTCCCTCCATAACTCACACACTCTCTCCCTCACTCTCTTTCATTATGTCTGACCCTACATCTCTTTTCTCTTTCAACATACTTATCATAATCATTCTATCCCTTTTTCTTTGCCAATCTCTACCTTACATCTCTACTATTCTCTCCTTTTTTACCCTCCCTCTATCTCTCCCCCAATCTTTACCTCTCTCATCTCTCTCTTAGTCTCTCCATCTCCCTATCTCAGTCTCTTTCACTTGCTTGTTCATTATATCTCTCTCACATTCTCCCTCCTCTGCTCTCTTGCTCTCTCTCTTACTTCTCTCTTTATTAATCATCTCTCTCTTACTCTCTTCACTCTCTCTCCTTCCCTCCCACAATCCCACTCTCTTTGTCTCACTCTCCCTCGCTCCTTCACTTTCTTTATCTCTTTATCTCACTCTTCCTTCCTCCCTCTCTTTTTACTTCTCTCTTGCTCAATCCTTCTCTCCTCATCTCTCTCACTTCTTCTTTCTTTCTCACTCTCGATTATTATCTCACTCTATGTTGCCCACCTTTTCTCTCTCCCCATCTTTCTCTTTCTTTCCCTCTCTCAGATACTCTATCTTTCTCATTCTCTACCACATTATAGCACTCAAACGCTCCCTCCTTACAGCCCTTTTTTCCCCTCTCTATCACCTTTCCTCTCTCTCTATCTCTGTATTTCCATTTCACTTCCTTCTCTACTCTCTCTACCATCTCTCATACATTTTCTCTTATGTTTCTATTTTTAGCTCTCACTTTCTCTCCTTTTTCTTTCACTTTCCCGCTCTATTACCGTCTTTCTATCTCTTTCTCTATCTCTCTCTCTCACACCCATCTCTATCTTTTCGTAGCTCCCTCTCCCACTTTATCTATCTCTCACCCTCTTCATCTCACCCTTTCCTCTAACCCACTTTCTCCCTC